>NW_017306450.1:332484-365997 GCF_000935625.1 Nanorana parkeri | reverse complement strand
ACCTTTCCCTCATCCCTCCTTTAAACAATTACAACAGGGCTGAATAATCCCCAGGAGCCAGATAGCAAATGCTCCTTACAAATTACAGCTGGTGCCTACATTTTCAGATTTTCTCTAGTTGTTGTCAATGGAGAATGGATAAAAAAAATCCTGCTGGCTCCTGGATTAGTCTGACTACTGAATTTTAATTTGGAAACACATACTAGCAAGACAACAGCAGGTCCTGTATCAAAGTAGAATAAATAGATTTTTGACAAGGAACTGCTGGTCTTTCTCAAGACAGGAGGGAATTGTCAAAACATCGATTAATGAATCTATTTATGTTACTTCTATACAAGAGCCACGAGTGTCCCTTTCACTGGACCATTTGTAGCCACTCGCCTTAAGTGCACCTGTGCAGTTTCTGCTCTTATCTGAGCGCAGTGCTCACCATGCATATCTACACCCCAACAAACAGTTGTGTGTGAATGCCATGACTAATCCTGAAGCCTGAGAGATATTCATCATTTCTGTGTATAGCAGAACTACCCATAAATGAGCAGTTTACATACACCTTCTCAGCCTGTTTATTCCAAGGGCTGTAGTTATCACACTGACCTTCTCGTTATCTGGTAGGATTAAGCAGAGGACTCTGCATTGTTGGCAGAGTGAGATCATGCCTTATTCCTGATGCTGCGTTGATGCCAATTAGTGATTTTCATGTGTACAAGCCTGCACCCTGAATCATACACTAAACTAATACACTGGCAACGCGTCTTTAAATAAGAAATGACCAGTGATATTGATTATTCACATCATCTACAATATCCTGCAGAGCATTTAAGGGTTCAACAAACCCTCGCGTATTTTTGCATACACCTACTGCTAGCAAGCAGTACACATATGCAAAAACATAAAAAGAAAAAAAAAAAGTTACCAAACAGGTTTAAAAACTTACATGTGGCTCCGTCTCTCGCTCCCGTCCGAAGATCTGAAAAATCTCGGGCGGCCGCAGAGGATCATGGGGTGGGCGCATGCGCAGTAGAGATCTTTGGCTGGGACAAGAGGCACAGGGTAAGTCAATGCAGCAGCGTGCACCCGCACAGACTCCGTGGGACAGGAAGAGACAGGAGTCAGCATTGGATCAGAGACTGGCACCAGCGCTGGAGGGACTTCTGAAAACTACTGGAAAGAATTTAAGGTAAGTCCTTAAAGCGGCATGGGGGGGGACAGGGGAACATTTTTTACTTTGTCATTTAAGTCGAATTTTATGGCACAAGACATTTAAGGTTTCCATACATGGGCTCATTAGTCAATGCAGTTCTGATCAGGTAGGATGACATTCTCTAAAAGCTGCCAGGTCAACAGCAAAATTGACAGTGTTGTCTTCACACACCACCATTTTACCACCCAGTTCGCTCAATTTTATAAGTCTTGCTACTAGCAAATAAGTGCCCCTATTTTTTTAGGTTTGCCCCACACATGTTTTGCTACTAGCAAGACATATAGAAATGAGTGAACTGGGTGATAAAATAGTGGTGTATGAAGACAACGTTGTCAATTTTAACCAGAGGAGTCTGGAGGTGCGGTGAAGGGATTATGAGATTTGTGTATATTTTTTGATTATCCAAAAATAAAGTTTAGATTTTTATACAACTAGATTTTGATCTTTAGTGTGACTTCTATAATGGTCTTACTCTCTACAAGACCAAATGTTAGTTTGGTTAGTTTTAAGTCACTGATCAAAATCTATCCTAAAACCAATAGTAAAATTAAAGGACAGGACTCCCGGGTGCCGTTTAACTATTTGTGCTAAGCTCCTGAATTCCATATTATTTTTTTCCACCCCTGCATTATATTTGTTTGCACCCCAACCTAGCTCATTGTTCAGCAAAACGTGTGGGGAAAACCTAAAAAAAATAGGGGCACTTGACACCTGTGCTGTTTTTTCAACTCTTCATGACCTCACCCAGTTTTGCAGCAGTATGTCTGTCAGCAGCCGATTATAAGAGTTCTTGCAGGCTCATATTTATTGCGTTGGACATTTATCCGCCTCTGCTGTCCTCTTCTCCTCTTGCCTTTGATCTTTCTCAGCATCGGAATCTTCACTAGTGAATCCTATCTTCACACTACATGGCCAAATATTTGATATTTCGTTTTCTTGTCAATCCTTCAAGTAAGAAAGCTGGAGTGTATTTACTTGAATGATTCCTTAACTTGCTTCTCTAGCACCACAATCTGAATGCTTAACTTTTCTGCTGTTCAGGCTAGCAGATCATTCATTACTACTGGAAAGGCCATAGGTCTGACAATAGGAACATGATATCTTTGTTCGCTGCAAAGTCTATATATATACCATTTGAGTGTCTACATTTCATAAATGTCATAGCTACAGTGCCCAAGCATATCATGGAGCTCAGGAAGATATCCGTCATATCCTAAAGGTATTTCCTGTCTATCTGCACAGAGCTGAGAGGGCCAGCCAATATAAACTTAGTTTTACTGTCTTTAAAGTACTGTACATGTAAACCCAACAGTATGACATTTAGATTGCTAAGCTATTTTTAAATAAAATACTGCTTTCACCTTTTTTTCTCTTGGGTTTTAGATTTCCTGCACCCTCTGTGCAGCCACATTCTGTTTACATACAGTACATGCATGGTGAGAACAGTGGAACACACCTGCACAATGTGCATCAGAATGTGAAATAGGGTGACAACACAGAAGAACAATTGGAAGACAGGGACATAGTGTTGACACCCTATAACGGTAAGTGTCTAAATATTGACCATCATGGCAGTATCACCCAGTATAAGTTATTTTTAAAGCTTCAGCATTAAAGTGACATTAAAGTCACAATTCTTCCCCCCGCTTCTTGCTGCGATCATCTTCTTCCTTCCACTTGTATTCAGCAATCCCTCCAGCGCTGGTGCCGGTTTCCGACCCAGCAATGACTGCTGTGTCTTCTGTGTCCTACAGTGTCTGTCCGACTTGCACACTCCCGGCTGCGTGCATTCACCTCCACGCCGAAGATCTCTACTGCGTATGGGCCCCCCGTCCGTTTACACGCGGCTACCCGGCTACCCACAGACTAACATTGGGCCACCGATCAGGTCCGCGTGAAAAACGGACAACCACGTAAAAGGAGCCAAAAGCCTACCTGGGATCAATTACTTTTCATTGAGAGAACAGGGATTACCTTAGTGTGCTGCTGCTGCTGCTCCTTCGCTGTCAAGTGACACGCTGGGACAAGTCCTTGAGCAGGGCATATAACTTAACTGCAGTAGAGTCTTCGAGGAATTTTTGGATCTGTCTGGCAGGGGTACCTGGATCACAAGACTTACTGAACATACATGTATATCAAGCGTCTGCCTGAAGTCCAGCTTTACATTATATAATTAGTGTGATCTCTGCACGGAGTGCAAAAACATTTTTTTTTTAAAACCATAGGGGAAATGCTACATATTTCACCAAGTCAAAAGAAACTTGTTAAAAAGAATAAAACACTGTAGCACTTACCATAAATAAAACACTTAATCAGTTTGCAACTCCCTCCACCCAAAATTGAAAACACACAGTCATCATTTCAGTTCCCATTCTATTATGGAAAGGCAAACGCACTTGTGTATATCCTGAAGGCCACAAATCCTTTTAATCCGATTCCTCCAGATAAGACAATCTCCACTAACAAAAGGTCTGTATGTTATTAGTTTGCTCTCATACAGCTTAACATACTACTGCTCATATGTAGCTCTCTTCATGAGACCTTTAGGCTAGGTTCACACTTAGGCGATTCAAATGCTGAGCTGTTTTTGCGCGACTGTTCATTGAAAACCGCACGGTTGTCAATGCATAGAGATGTCTATGGGGCGAAAACCGTCCGAAAAATAGCTCCCGCACCATTTCACGCGACAGGCGATTTAGTCCGCGCGACAAACCGCAAATGGTGTGAACAGCTTCCATTGACTTCAATGTGAATCTGTGTTTTGTGTGATAAATCGCCTAGGTGTGAACCTAGCCTTAGAAATTAATCGAATTTGAGGATTTTTCACTATATGGGATTTGCATCATCTTATACGGCTGATATATGAATGGCGCAGAGATAAATATGAGAAGTAGTATATTTAGCTGTATGAGGGCAAACTTCCAATCACATACAGACCATCAGTTAACATCTTATCTGAAGGTATCATTAAAAGAATTGTGACCTCAAGGATATATTCAAATGCATTTGCATTTCCATTAAAGGAGAACTATGGGGTTAAGGCTTTTCCCCATAGTTCTCCTAAGGGTAACGGGAGAACAAACTAGCGTCCTCCCGTCACCCTAAGCTCAGTATACCGCGAGCTACAGCACGCGGTATACTGAGATGCCGCACCTGAAGCGGATACCGACAATTATGTCTGGATCCGCCCAGCTGCGTGACAGCTGGCTCTACAGCTACTGAGCCGACCTGTGACAGTCTCATTGTCACAGGTCGGCTAGAACGATGAGGTGAGTAAAAAGCACTCACCTCATAGTTTTCCTTTAAAGCCTCATTCACATTGATGTGCACAGCTGTAAATCGTGCATGGCCAGGGAGGGATACTTTGTGGCTGTACACGGCTACACGCTGACCCATATTGGCACATCTATGATCTATACCCTGTAGGGCATGCATCTGTACCTTCATGGAGGTGCCAGTTTGGGTCAGCGGGTAACTGCATGCAGATGAAAATAAAGAAAAAAGCGCTGTGGACGAATCCTGATGTTGAGTATGTGTACAGGATTGCAAGGGGTGCTGCCCCACTTCAGCCGGGGAAACTGTATAACGCGTCGTTGACGCGTTTCCAGGGTCACCCCCCCTTCTTCTGAAGGGGCGTGACCCGGAAACGCGTCAACGACGCCACAACCCAGTAGCACACAGACAGATTGCAGTCCTGAAACTGTTGTTTCTCTGAAATCATCCATATACACTGTTGTTTGACCTACCATCGTGTCTTTTAAAAATTAAAAGGATTATCTGCACTAGGTTGGGCGCCCTTCTGTCTTCCAGGTAACTGCATGCAGCCGCATCCTTTAAGGCCTTGTTCACACCAAGCGCGTTCCAAGAGCAGAGCAGTTTCAGACCGGATCAAAACTGCGTCCAATGGTATTTTGGGCTCTAGTTCACACCGCAGCGTTCCGTTCCAGAGCATGTAAAAAAACTGCAAACCCTATTTTACCTGCTCTGGAACGCATGCAAACGCCCTGGAACGCACTAAAAGCCCATTCTAAACTAAATGGCCCGGAACGCATAAAAAACGCAGCAAAAACGCGACACAACCCACTGCACTGCGTGTGCAGAAACTCATGCAGATCTGGTCTGCATTTGGTGTGAACAAGCCCTAACAGATATACAGATGGCTGCACACAGCTCCTTGCAGCACCGGTCCCTCCTGGGTGCAGGTCTCTGCATGGACATGCATCCTGTACTGTCCATTTTCAATTTTGGGTAAAGGGGGTTAAAAGGAATGTGGAGTGGAATTATTGAAAGATGACACACAGATTTGTTGAAAAGACTTTATTTTGATCACATATTGATTATTCACACTTGTCCACATGTGTATAACATGAAGTGAAATAAATGAAAGCAAACACAAATATTTGCTGAAAAGACTATTTGGAAGACATATATATTGTGAATGTTTGTTTATATGTGTATTACAGGGCTGGACAAATCCCAGAAGACAGGTAGCCAATGCTCCTTAACCACTTGCTGTCCGGATAAATTTCTTCCTATGCACACACATGATATAATCTGAATTTTTGGCTAGAAAAAAAAACTTAAAACCCCCCAAACAATGATATATGTTCTGAGGCCATGTAGAATAAAAAAAATACTAGTTGTAGTTTTTTATGTTGCACAATATTTGCGCAAAGGTTTATCAAACCAGTATTTTAAGGATAAAATACACTAAAATTAAATTTAATGCACAGAAAATATAATACCCATTTTTTTGTGAAATATAAAAGATGGGGTCATGTCGGGTAAAGCGATACCAAACATGACAAGCCTTTAACCAGTTGACATCCGCGGTGTTAAACCCCCTTCCCATCCAGGCCATTTTTCAGTATTCAGCGCTGCGGTACTTTGACTGACATTTATTCCGTCATGCAGCGCTGTACTGAAATGAATTTTATATCATTTTTTGGGGACAGATAGAGCTTTCTTTTGGTGGTATTTATTCACCACTGGGGGTTTTTTTATTTTTTACTATATTAAGGAAAAATTACAAAAAAAACAAAATGTTTCCCCTATATTAAATGATAAAACATTATTACCCAATTTTTTGGTAAAATATAAAAGACGGGGTCACGTCGGGTAAAAAGACACCAAAACATGTCACGCCTTAAAATTGCGTGCGCGAAACCTCAAAAATAAATAATACCCAAAATTGGCCATAGGCGACGCTTTAAAAGCTTTTACCACTCATCAGTTTAGTGTTATCAGTGATTGATGGCCCTAAAACGATTGCTCTCACTGCGACGTTCGCGGCGATATGTAACGTGTGTAGCGCAATTGTCGTTTTTGCACGCTGGGGCACCGGACGAGTATTTATGTTTATATGTGCGTAAACGTGGGGGAGTTAAACATGTTGGGGGTTTTTTTTAAACTTTTTTTTATATGTGACTTTTATTTTATTTTTCTTTTTTATGTGTTACTTTTATTTTTTTTTTTTTATATTTATTTTTTTGCACTTATTGTTATTGCTATTATATAGGGGGATAACAATCCCCCTATATAATAGCAAAGGCACACTGACAGGTCCTCTTTATGGAGACATTAGGGGTCTCTAGGACCCCTAATGTCACCTGTGGACCCCAAAAGAAGCTGATGAAGCAGAGATCTATGAAAAAATGAGCACATATAGACGATCGGCAAGCTATAGAGCCGCCGATCGTCTATATGTGAAACACCCGCAACGGGTGTTTGCATGGGTCGGGTCTTTTCTGTCCGTGCGCTCTCGCTAGGGGGCGAGTGCGAGCAGAAAAAAATGCCGTCTGGGAGATGGCAACCTGCCAATGCTGCAGTGCCGTCCGTCCTTTTTTTTACAACGGGCGGACGGCAACTGGTTAAATTGCGTTCGTCCGTGAAGCCACAAAAAACTACAATAACCGAAACTTCCCATAGGGGACACTTTAAAAGCTATTACTGCTCATCAGATGGCCCTATAATTATCACTCTCATTCCGACATTCGCGGTGATATGTACCATGTGTAGCACAATCTTCATTGTTGCACGTAGGCGCACGGCGCGTTTGCGTATGTATGTGCGTGCACGCGGGCGGACTTTATTTTAAAAAAATTACATTTCTTTATATGTTACTTTCGGGGGGTTTTTACACTAACTTTATTACCATCACATAGGGGGCTAACATGCCTCCTATGCAATAGCAAATAGGATGTGACAGGTCTTCTTTATGGAGACATCAGGGGTCTTTCAGATCCCTTATGTCACAAAGGGACCCCAAAGGAGCTGAGGAAGAAGAGATCTGCTTCCCCAGCTTCTTCTCCTGGCTCCGCCGGAGAATGTAAACAGTGACACCATAAGTGATGTAATACACATCACTTCCGGGTCCAGTGATCGAAGGAGAGATCAGCGGCTGGAAGCCTGCTAATCTCTTTCCGATCGATGCAGGGAGACGCGCTGTGCCGGTCCCGAACGGGGGGAATGTGGAGCCTGGGGTAGCCACTGCTCACCGCGGCGGGAGAGGGGAAGAGAGCACACTCTGCCGATCAGTACAAGCTATCCAGGGGCTATGTAGATGCCGAATTGCTTGTACATGAACAGCAATCACCAGCTGCTTGCACTGATACCAAGAACACGGCTGGAGCAGCAGTGTTCTTGGTATAACCACTTCAGCGGCCAGCCGTATATGTACGGACACACGTAGGAAGTGGCTTGAAAAGGACAGCTGGTGTCTAACTTTTTATGTTTTCTCAAGTGGTCAATGGAACTGGCTTCTAAACCAATCCTGCTGCCTCCTGCATTGGACACACTGGCTCCTAAATTCCATATTAATTTGTCCACCCCTGGTGCATTATACTTATGTCCCAATGGTGGTAGGCACTGGTGACTGATTGTTTCATTCCCCTGATATAAAGCTGATACAGTATGTGTTGCAAAAGAAAGGGCAACACTAAATATGATCATTGTAGGAACTACAGCAAATACAATTGCGAATAACTGTATTCAGGAAGGAAGCAGATAGCAATTATACATAACTCTGATAACAAAGGGAACGTTGAATTCCATTCAAAAGAAACAACTTGTAAACATGATAGAAATTAGGTTTCCAAACTGCATTGAACTTGAAATGCAAAAACCATCAAACTATTTGGAAAAATTCATGGTTTCTGAATAAGAATAGAATATTTTGTAAAACATAGCCTAGATATGTATATATTCCAACCAAATTATTTCATGCTCATCATATTTTGTACATTTCCTTTACAGAGTATATTGTAAGTGTTCAACGGCAGGCTGGACGGAACTGTCATACTGATATAGAAATAGACTGTCCACAGTTCTGTCACAGTAATCTTTAGGTCACTGTGTGCATCAGGGACATATATGATCTGGAAGGCATTCCCAGTATGCATGCCACATTGGCACAGCAAGATACCCAACAATGGCCAATGAGACAAACTCCTAGGTGTCTGTCCTTACGTGCCACAGAGAAGCATTTATATCCAGCACTAATGAAAATCGGGGGTCAATTGACACAGTTAATGTAGCTCATCACAACTGTCCTTTCGTGACAGCCTGGGCCTTTCATCCACAATTAGGAATATATATTATTGCTACCTTCCAGTATTGGCTGTATCATGAAAAGCCTGGAAAATTAGAATCTGAAAATGCGTTTATTCAAAACTTACCAAGTATATTTTATTCCCAGATTGATATAAAATCAGACACATTCCTAATACACCCCATTTACCATACCACCTCAGAGGAGAGTGAGATGGTAACTGTAAGTGAAAGGTTTTGTAGTTTCATTGCAGTCTCAAGGTTCACCATCACCCTCTGCTGGACATATGGAGGAACATAAATACAAGGATAAAGTGAATGATGAAACTAACACTAAGTGATATGTCTATCATATTCAAGGGAATGTATTTGGTTTGCCTGACATTGAGACAATGCCACTTTATTTTCATCATGGTTTTTGAGGCAAATAATAAAAAGAGTGCAGATTAGGGCTTTGAGGCGATTATTCATCTGAGTTTGACAATGAGGAAGAAAAGAAAATAAGGATATTTGAAGAAATATTAAGCAGTCACCACACCCTAAAAGTGAACCTTGTAGTAAAATGCAAGGTCTGCTTACGCTGCCAGGACCCCCTCACCCTTTAAATATATTATTAGTTCCAAAAAGGAAAAAAACGAGGATGACTTCACATTCCTTCCGACTAGATCTTGAGGAATACAGAGCAGCCAAAATCTTGTGGGTGTATGCTCTTACAATAAGCTGTAATATCTTATGAGATTTCGCCTGCTCTGCATTCCTCAGGATTAGTCCAGGAAAAACGGTAACGTTATTACATTTTCACACTCCTACCATTAGGTAATTTTTAAAGGGGAGGTGCCCTAGATATTGGATATAGACCTCGCACTGTACTCCAAGGTCCCCTTTAAATTAATAGGAACTAATTCTGTTATAATACTTTCTATTAGTAATTTAAAACCCAATCTGCAGCTGGGTATCTTTCAAACTGAAAGAGGAGCAGCGCTAGACTGTAAATCGGTGAGTCAGCAGGGGACCGGTTAAGTATTGAAGCAGGAGTGGTCCCCCCCCCCCATTTTAACTCAGCATAGATATTACTTTAAAAAAACAAAATCAAACTGAAGTTAGGCTTTAGGTGATAACTATGCTGAAGGCAGGGAATCAGGAGCTGGGCTCCATTCATAGACTATACACATTGCTTGCTGGTGAAAGGGCAAGAGGTTTCTAGTTACAATGTCTACCAGCAGCTCAATATTTAAACCCGCCACCACTGAAGGGGCTCCTGTTTGTCCAGTTCAAATGTCCTCTTAACAGTTAAAGATAGGGAAAACCATTTTAAAAATGTAACTAAAACTTACAAAAATACAATTAAAAAAGGAGTATTTATGTGAAAAAAATCTGTTTGTCACTGCAGAGTGATAACATTTTTAAGGGAAATATTTGGTTTCCATCAGTCAAAATTACACTTCTCTTGTTGATCAATAGAGTTTATTTTTACAATGTATCAAAGTGAGGATGTTATATTGCATTATCAATTACGAATTAACTTTTGTACACAACTTGATACATTGGGGGAAGCAATGGAATGAAAAATTTCAGTGCACATGGAAATTTTAGAGAAATAAAGTCATGATTTCACTGGTTTATAAATATGTTCCTTCCTGGGTTGCAGGGTAGAAAATTATCCTAGGACACATGACACTGCGGCTCTCTAGGTAAACCAACCGATAGACCAACAATGTCAAACCGATTAATACATAACACTAGGGATATTTAAATGGAAGTTAAATGGGGATGCTTGGCACACATTTGCGACCCTTATGCCTCGCATCCACTACAAATACCCTCTTGCCACAGAATCTTGAATGTTCTAGCAGAGCTGCATACATAGCTTCCTAACCCTCCTATATTGAAATTGTATTATAACTGTACTCTCTCTCTCCATTTTGTAAAGCGCTGCACAAACTGTTGGCGCTATATAAATCCTGTATTATAATAATAATAATAATAATACTACCTTAGCTCAGCCTTTTCTCTTCTTTTGCTTTAAAAAAAGGCTGTAACTTGACCTGCTATTCAGAATGCACACACAGCTTGATGAATCAGAGTAGGAACACACAACCTACCTGTATCTGAAAGTCAGCAGCTACTGCTGGGCTTATTAGAAAACCCTGCATGCTCTGCAAAAACTGTATCATAAAAACACTATACAAATACTAATATAAGGCTCTAAACATGTGATCCTACACTTCAGTGGAACACAGCCATATACCAGGGTGGGGCATCACTAACAGAACCAAAAGCTGACTTCACACAGGTAGGAAAGAATTACAAGCAAAGACTATTATGTCTGCTTGACGTCATTCCTTTCTTTTATGATTAACGGCTTTAAATGTCCGTTGGACCCAACACTGATAAATCAGAGATATTACTGGATACAAAAGGCTATGTTTGAACGGTACCTCAGTCACCTGTGCAGTAAACAGGACATTCAATTTTCAAAGCAGTGTTTTCACTGCTAATGCTTGTTTGGAATGAAACATTACATCACATCAATGGCTTGGCTCCAGCTCTCGATATCACACAGATCTTTCAAAACAGGCGTGAGCAAATGAAAACATGCATTTTGTCTAAACAGCAGAGAACTCCGGAGGACTGCTGGGCCTAAGCAGCCATCTGGTTAAAATTCCTTCCCAAGTCAGCGTAATCTAAATGGAACATGAGGTGCCTTTTTCCTGCCACAAAACTCGCTGCCAAAAAATTGTCGACTTTCAGCAGTTTTTTTTTCTCTCTCCTGAGTCTGTTTCACCAAGTCAGAATATTTTACAAGTGGTTAACCTTGACTAAAACATTAATCCAAACAAACATACAAGACCTAATTTGGTCAAAATCGAAAAGGAAACAAAAAGAGCTTTTCTTCTGCTCTGTCTAGGAAGGAATGTTTCTGCAGATCGGTAAACCATTAACTGATGTGTCATGCCTGAAGATATTTGTATCTCTCATTCCAATGAAAGATTCACTAGTATTATGTCAACCAAATGTGTATTAAACATATAACCAATATAAATGAAGCTTGAACAATTCAGGCACTTTATATAGATGTGCAATGGAAACTGATATATATACACATACACAGTACATACATAGAAAATTATTTAAAATGTGTCCACTAATGGAATTTGTAACATGCTGACAGAAGGAGAATGCAGAATAAACAAAAGGATTGAGCTCATATATGTGTTGCTGCCCCTCCATTGTGCATTCGCAGGCTGGGAGATGATCAAACTACTGTATATAGTTTAAAGAATAAACTTGACTTTATTTTGAGTACAGCTTCCAGAGTTCAGTTACTCTACCTGCAGTAGAAGAAAGTCAAGGTCCCACCCTGGCTCTGCTGTCTGGCAGAGCTATATAATTCGGAGGACTGGATGTAGAGACATTTTTAAAAAATCATTTCCCAGGTAAAACCGCTCCAATATTTATTATTTTAACTTTATATTTAGAGCTCTTTGTCTTCAGTTAATCATTAACAATCCAGTGTATTTAATAAGGCAGTACAAAGAACAATGGTGATGCCTGTTATGCCTTAGCAACAAGCACTGCGGTCAGATCAGTAAAAGTTATGTTCTAAGTCAGTGCTTGCTATGAATTCATGCACTATATACACCGATCAGCCATAGCATTATGACCACCCACCTAAATATTGAGTAGGCCCTATTTTGACACCAAAACAGCCCTGACCCATCAAGGCATGGAATCCACTAGACATCTGAAGGTATGCTATGGTATCTGGCACCATGCCATCCGCAGCAAACCCTTTAAATCCAATTGCAAGGTGTGGCCTCCATGGACTGGACTTGTCTTCCTAGCACATCACAAAGATTCACTGGTTTGAGATCTGAAGAATTTGGAGGCCAAGTCAACACCTTGAACTCGTTGTTCTTTTCCTCAAACCATTTTTGCAGTGTGGCAGGATGCATTATCCTGCTGAAAGAGGCCATTGCCATTAGGGAATACAGTTTCCATTAAGGGGTGTACTTGGTCAGCAACAATGTTTAGATAGGTGATGTCAAAGTACCATCCACATGAATGGTAGGACTCGAGGTTTCCCAGCAGAACATTTCCCAAAGCATCACACTGCCTCCGCCAGCTTGCTTTCTTCCCATAATGCATCCTGATGCCATCTCTTCCCCAGGTAAGTGACACACATACACCTGCTCATCCACATGATTAATCAGTATAGGCAAACTTTTTCCATTGCTTTGTGGCCCACTTCTGATGTTCATGTGACCATAGTAGGTACTTTGGGTAGTGGATTGGGCTACGCTGAGCGGTCTGCAACTACACAGCCCTATACGCAACAAACTGTGATGCACTGGGTGTTCAGACACCTTTCTATCAGCACCAGCATTCACTTTTTCAGCAATTTGAGCTACAGTAGCTGCTCTACTGGATCGAACTACACGAACCAGCCTTCGCTCTCCACATGCATCAATGAGCCATGGTCGTCCATGACTCTGTCGCCGGTTCACCAGTTTTCCTTCCTTGGTGGGTCATGACCAAGGCAGACCAGAAACATCGCACAAGAGCTGCAGTCTTGGGGTTGCTCTTACCCAGTCATCTAACTATCACAATTTGGCCCTTGTCATAAATGCTCAAATTGTTACGCTTGCCCATTTTTCTGATTCCAACGCAACATCTTCAGGAATATAATGCTCACTTAATGCCTAATATATAATAAGATAATATAATGAGATAATCAATGTTATTCACTTCACCTCTCAGTGGTCATAAGGTTATGGTTGATCCATGTATATCAGCAATGCTTTTTGCCACTCCCTATAAAATAATCCTGGTTACCAACAATTCTTATCCCCTTTGTGATACAACTATGATCACAACAGTTCTACATATTAGACACTTCCTTAAATGCTAAAAATGTGCTGCTCGTGTCAATACTTGAGTACTACACATAGTTCTGGCTTTGAAAGTGTTAAAGCAGTCTAGCAGCAGATCAAATAATCTGCTATGGAGTTTGTCTGATAAGACTAAATACAACGATCAGGAGATGAGATCACTACGGAATGCAGCAGAGTTTAAACAGCATGTCTGTTTTCACAACTCAAAGAGAATTTGGGGTAGAATATCTTAAAATCCTTATTTGGTTACAGTTAAATCTGATGTGCCGAGGTTTAACAGGGGCCAGCTCGACACCAGTGTGACACAGAATAGCTCCGCTTCCCTTGACATTTTTGGGGGTTGAGCCTAGAGGACCATTTAATTACATAGAGAGGAGGCAGAGATGTTGGGTTTACCCCTCAGCCCCTACTATGCAAAACCTCTTTGGTTTGAGACAGTGCACCAGCAGTAATGTGTGGACTGAACCATATTGAACTCAAGCATGTACAGAGCCAGAAACTGCTTCAGCCATGAACAAATAGGAAGGAGCAAATGCTTGCACACACACAATACAAGAGACACGGCATTCACAGGAGCCTATAGTGAAAAAAGGAAGCTGTTGCTCAAAAGTAGCCACTCTGGCTGCCAGTTATCAACTTTGTAATACAACATGATATGTAACATGGGAAGGTGTTCTAAACTGGGATGACATGTTTGATACATGTAGTATGCACCCTCTAGGTTTAGTTTGCGCCAGGAAACTTGTGTGGATAGAAACACTCCAGTGCTAACCTCCTGCTGAAAAGGGTGGCTGCCTGGCCGTCTTTTCCCCAATATTTGAAAGCAGAACTCATGGGGGGAAAAAATATTAACCCTTGCCGTGCAGGGGTAGCGCTAGTTTTTGACTAGGTTAAAAAACAACAAAGATATACTCACCCAAAACTCGGATCAAGCTGGCTATCACAGAGCTCCCTCCACCCTGTCTCCTTAACTCCTGATCTACATACTTGTTCCAGGTCACTGATACACCACGTACTAAAGTTACTGGATCAGCACTACAGCCAGGCAACTAGCATTTCCTAAAGGAGAAATCAGCAATGGCACTTTTCATAGTTTTGTAGTAGATGCTTCCGGTAAATAAGTTGTCTAGGCAAAACAGAAAAACATTTAAATCGAAAATGGTTAATTTTTCCGCTATAGATGATTTGGCCAAATTAATGTCTTTTATTGCCTGAGCCCCCCTCTAAATCCACACCAGACCATGACTCAGCTGTTTTGGTTCATGTTGGGACCAATGACAGAATACATGGAAGACAGAGGATCCTTAAGAATCTATTTAGAGAATTGGCCTACAGGTTGAAGTGAAGGACCTCCAAGCTTGGAATATTGCCTTAGTCAGCATGGCTTCACAAAAGACTGAAGTTGTCAAACAAATCTACTTTTCTTTCTTGAGCAAAAACCTTGACAACGTTGTGGCTGTGGCTGGGTTTTGCAAAAGCGATTGACACAGTTCCCTACAGATGGCAAGTGTATACAATAAGGTCTATAGCAGACTATCTTAGCCATTTTACCTCTGAGGAACCCTTTTAGAACCCTTTAACAAATTCAGGTTCTTGTGAAACCTTTGCTAAAAAGGATTTTACCTTCAGCTCATAGTACATTAGCATGATCAATGAGTTGAAGAAAGTTTTAAATAAAGAATAAGTGATGTGGTGTACCTCGCCAATTTGGCACCCAGTCATTACATTTGGTTACCAAACCCCTGAAAATTAGTTTCATTATTATTCTTGAAATATATAACTTCAAAAAAGAAAGGCAAACAGTAAAAATGGTGGTGTCCTTCCTAACGTTAGTGTTCAATGTACAAGGGACATTGGTGGTTAGTGGAAAATTGACCCTTTGCATCGGTGGTTAGTGTAGGTGGGAAATCAATCCACTATTGTTCACTGCCCAAGGAAGTGCCCACCTAGCAACCTCAGAAAGAACCCTACATTTCCACTGAACCCTGGTTGAGAAACGCACTGGTCTATAAGATTAGAAAATTCAGTCTGTAGGTGGAGAGAAAACTGATTTAAAGACCATATTCAGAAGTAGTGATTTATAATTTATACTCTAAATGGTGTAAGGTTGTTTGTGGAGTACCCCAGTAGTTAGTGTTGTCCTCAAGCTATCTACTGGAATAAAGTCCTTGCAAGATGTCTTTAACTTACATGAAGACCTGAACGCACTATTTCATCGGGCAACTATCTAGCAAATTAAGTTTAATGCTGATTAATGTAAAGTCATGCACTTGGAAGCTAAAAAATATGCATGCATTATACATTCCAGGAATGAGTACAACTGGGGGAGTCAATAATTGAGAAGGATCTGGGTTTTCCAATAGGCTAGACTAAATAAAAGCATGCAAGGTCAAGCTGCAGTTTGAAAGCAAGCAAAATACTTTCTTGTAATAAAAGAAATATTTTGAGCAAAAACCTTGACAACGTTGTGGCTGTGGCTGGGTTTTGCAAAAGCGATTGACACAGTTCCCTACAGATGGCAAGTGTATACAATAAGGTCTATAGCAGACTATCTTAGCCATTTTACCTCTGAGGAACCCTTTTAGAACCCTTTAACAAATTCAGGTTCTTGTGAAACCTTTGCTAAAAAGGATTTTACCTTCAGCTCATAGTACATTAGCATGATCAATGAGTTGAAGAAAGTTTTAAATAAAGAATAAGTGATGTGGTGTACCTCGCCAATTTGGCACCCAGTCATTACATTTGGTTACCAAACCCCTGAAAATTAGTTTCATTATTATTCTTGAAATATATAACTTCAAAAAAGAAAGGCAAACAGTAAAAATGGTGGTGTCCTTCCTAACGTTAGTGTTCAATGTACAAGGGACATTGGTGGTTAGTGGAAAATTGACCCTTTGCATCGGTGGTTAGTGTAGGTGGGAAATCAATCCACTATTGTTCACTGCCCAAGGAAGTGCCCACCTAGCAACCTCAGAAAGAACCCTACATTTCCACTGAACCCTGGTTGAGAAACGCACTGGTCTATAAGATTAGAAAATTCAGTCTGTAGGTGGAGAGAAAACTGATTTAAAGACCATATTCAGAAGTAGTGATTTATAATTTATACTCTAAATGGTGTAAGGTTGTTTGTGGAGTACCCCAGTAGTTAGTGTTGTCCTCAAGCTATCTACTGGAATAAAGTCCTTGCAAGATGTCTTTAACTTACATGAAGACCTGAACGCACTATTTCATCGGGCAACTATCTAGCAAATTAAGTTTAATGCTGATTAATGTAAAGTCATGCACTTGGAAGCTAAAAAATATGCATGCATTATACATTCCAGGAATGAGTACAACTGGGGGAGTCAATAATTGAGAAGGATCTGGGTTTTCCAATAGGCTAGACTAAATAAAAGCATGCAAGGTCAAGCTGCAGTTTGAAAGCAAGCAAAATACTTTCTTGTAATAAAAGAAATATAGACTCCAAAGATAGAGACATAATCCTGCCCCTGTACAAAGTACTAGTAAGAGCTCATCTGGAATATGCAGCTCAGTTTTGAACACCAGTTCCCCAAAACAATGTTTATTAACTAGAGAGAGTGCAGAGAAGAGCAACAGAGCCGATAAGAGGCATGGGGGACCTCAGCTATGAGAAAAGATTACCTGAACTGAGAAGAGGCGATTAAGGGGTGGGTGATCACCATGGGGTCTATTCACTAAGCTGCCGTAGGCAGCCGAGTGAAGGACCGACCTGAAGCAAAGTGAGCCAAACGCTGTTCGGCTATTCACTTCAGGCTGGTACGGCTGATTTCAGATGTATATCGGCTGAAATCAGCCGTACATCGGGTGGCTTCGCGTGGTTTCGGGTCGGCCGAACATGCCCAGTACAGAAGGAGTTCGACCCAGCCGATCCAACATCTGGATCGGCTAAGCTCGCTGCTGTTCAGTCTATTCTTATAGATGCCGAACAGCCGTGAGTGAATAGCCGATAAAAAAAAAAAAAAATAGAAAACGATTGTGCGGAGCTAGCAGTTACAGATAGCTCTGCCCAACTGTTTTCTATTGGCCGGCGGTTCTGCTACCGTCAAATAAAAAAACAAAAACATTTTTGCCATAGGAATGCATTGCTAGATTCCTATTGGCTATTTCAATTTGCAATAGCCAATAGCAAACTAGCTATTGCACCCGCCCTCTGCTGCTGTCAATCACTAGTGGGGACCTGATGGAGAACTGGAGGTCCCCTCTGCTGATTGACAGCAGCAGTGGGTGGTTGCCATAGCTAGTTTGCTATTGCAAATTTAAATAGCCAATAGGAATCTAGCTATGCATTCCTATGGTGACATTTTTTTTTTATTATTATTCTGACGACAGAATAAAAAGAAAAAGCAGTGTTTCTCTCCTGGGCGGCCAGGAGACTCCGGGTGCGCCAGGGAGAGTTGGGCTGTCTAGAGATTAGTGTCCCTGGTTAGCTGGTAACCAGGGATGCTGATCTCTCTGCAAGTGGCCGGAGCCAGCCATAAGATCACGGCTGGCTAAGCCCAGCTGTCAGAAGCCAATGGCCGGCCGCTCGGCCAGCTTCGGCTTTCACCTCGGCTCAGTCGAGCCGAAGCATATGCCTTTGGCTCGACTGAGTCGCTCGGCCGACTTCGGGAGCTGTACGGGCTATAGCGAATAGCCCGTACAGAAGCCCTTCAGTTCTACTGAACTGAAGTGGTCCTGGGCCCGAATCTAGCTGAAGGATCAGCCGAAGCTACGGTTAAATTTTTCGGCTGCTTTGTGAATAGACCCATGTATAAATACTTATGAGTACTAATACTAGAGATTGTTGATCCAGTTCTCCAATTGCCTTTAGGAAGGCTTTTTCCCCTTTTGGAGCAAATTGGAATATCCCTATAAGGTTTTTTTTTGCCTTCCTCTGGATCAACTGTGGGTATAGGGTTCTGTTTAAGTGGGATTTCTATATCTATATTTTTCCCTCTCTATTGATTGAACTCAATAAATTTTTCAGACACACATACAGTATCTCATGTGTGAACAGTACAGGAAAAATGTAGAGACAGCTGGTCAACAGGAAATTAAGGCTGTATCTTCTCTGGGGACAGTATAATTAAAAGAGTTTACATTGCCATGCTAAAGCCAACTGTCATGCCAAAGGGGTTAAGATACCCTTTTGTCTTCAGTAGGTGTGCCAGGGGTCAGTGATTGGCATAATCAGGGTTGTCATCCTGAGATCAATGGTCACTCTGATATGTGTAAAAGGGCCAACTGGCTGTATGCACAGGTGGTGCTTTGTGTGTGTCAGAGCCGCCATTGACTCAGGAAGAGGGCACTTGATTAAATATATACAGACAGGCTATTCTCAGAGACAGAATGAACACGGACATAAAATTATGGTTACTGTTTATCAGCTTTAAAGAGATTTCAGGTGCCATCCAATCACTGTCATTAGAAAGATGAGAAATCTACCTAGGGGTATGCCAAAACCCTCGAAGAGGGGCTTTCAAAAAATAGTGAACGCTCTCTTGTTATGTATAAAAGTACAAATTAATTTATTAGTGTAACATAATTTCTAAATAATTAATTCAAATTCCACTCAATAATACATAATTATTCCATGTAGTTCTTTACTTCTTTGATGACAATGTATTGTATGAACTACATGGAATAATTATGTTTTATTGAGTGGAATTTTAATTAGAAATTATGTTACATTACTAAATTTGTACTTTTATACATAACAAGAGAGCGTTCAGTATTTTTTGAAAGCCCCTCTTCTTAGGGTCTTGGCATACCCCTAGGTAGATTTCTCTACTTACTCCAATATTTACTACTGGGGTGTGAAATCGCGCTCTCCTATATACAAACAATTTAAAGTACACGCCCACTAAAGCGGTTTTCATTCACTGTCATTAGAAAGATATGATTCTGTGTTCTTTGGACCATTAATAGATTAATGGGAGCAACTAGGATAAAGATGGATATGTAAAGGCTATTAACATGACTTCACTCAGGGCCAGAGGACCTCACTGGGAAAGAAGGACAACATTAAGCCACAAGAACCAAAGTTTTTTCAAGCATCCCCTTATAGAAACCATTGCATGTGTTAGAGAAAGGTATAGTGTATGCATGTGTATGTATATATGTATGCATCAGGGGCCTGTATGTTTATGTATTGTTTTGTCTGTAACCATGTAGTTTATGCACGTAGCATTTTTGTAAAGAATGTAAATACTACTGGGTCAGGTTTCGTTGTTTTTACTACAAGAATTAGATAAACAAATACCTATAAAAGTTTGCAAAGCAAAACATCGGGGTCTTATCTGAGACCCAAGCAATACACTTACTATGGAGAAGAAGACAAAATTCTTAAAGCCAGTTTTCAGCAACATATGTAGTATTATACTTACTTCTCCAGCTGCCCATGTCTCCTACCTTCTCTCTGTTGCAGCTCTGTAACTTTCAGTTTTAGCATTGAAGACTTCTAACAGTGGTGGACAGAGGCGTAACTAGAAACCTTGGGGGCCCGATGCAAGAAACTATTAAGGGCACCCCCACCGCCCAAAAAAAAACCATGATTTTGATACTTTTTTTAAAATATTAAATAAACAGTATGTATGTTATGACTTTCAGGGCTAGTTCACACACCAGTTCCAGTGCGTTCCGGCCCGATTCGGTCTGGGGTGGGAGGGGGCGTGGCGGTGCATTAAAATCCATCGCCCACACCAGAACATGTGGCAAATCCTCTCTGGGCGCCCCCCAACTGGTGGAACATATGGGCCCGGTCGAAAATGCGACCGCTGCAACCCTGGTAGTTTCGCCAGTATCTGCACACAGTATCGGGGCATTTTTACGAGTACGAGACTTACCCGACTCCTGCCGCAACTACTTCGTCTCGGCGGCCAGGGGGTGGGACTAAGTGGAGAGGGTCCTCTCCCAACAGCCGAATGTGCTGCCTGCAATGTCGGTAGCGGCCCCGCCAGACAGGTGACAGACACAGCCTCCTCTCCATCCCCACACAGCCGCCCGTACATGCTCCGCTTCTACTGCTGCGGGTGGCAGAGCGGCGGGGAGGGAGTGGCACTATCTGGGGGGAGCTGTGGGCCCTCTGCTTCCTCTCTGAGTCCCCCAACAAGCAGAACACCAGGGCTCAGGTAACGTGGGTCCCCTTCATCAGGCTCAGAAATTACAGTCTTCTCTGAGCCTGATGGGCCCCGAAAGCGCTTGTCGTTTGAATGACAACTATCAATATAAATGGATTTGCACTCAAATGAAATCTTCCTGCTGGTGACATCTGTATTTCAAAGTGTTACTTTTGGGAGTGCGGCAAGGTATATGGATACCGCTATGTTTTCCTTTCCCTGACCCCTACATCAATGCTGTGTTATATAGTGAGGTATTAGTTAAAGAACGAAAGAGTGCCCCTCCCTCAGATGTCTTCAGGCTGGTCACATGATGCACATGGTCTACTTGCTCATCGCCTTTTCTTCAGCACAGAGTAGTCCCTAATAAAGCAGAAAGCATCACTGAAGTGATGACATCAGCTATGTTCTTTGTATCACTGTATGCAAGTGCAGCAAGCCCCACATTCACAGAATGTCCTCAGTGATCTGGGTTAAATGAGATTTGGGGTCACTCAATGAAGAAGACTAAGAACATCTAGTGGTGGAAGGAATGAATGCAAAGGACAGAGCTGGAGAGCCGGCAAGTATCACAGCCAGAACTGCTTTTTTATTTTACACCTCCTAGGGCATCATTAAAAAAATGCCCTCAGTTGGTCTTTAAAGCAAACCTGTTAGTTTGGCAACAGAATTGTAGGCTCAGAATAAGTTAATCCAATAATAGAAGATAATCACAGAGCAAGGGGTTGTAATTTAGCGGCATGGCCTAGTGTTGATTGCTTTGTCAGGAATTTCCACACCAAATGTTTAATACTTCCAGAGGTTTCACATTAACATAATATTACCTTTTGCTTTATTGAGCTCTTAGTAAAAGATAAAAATAGGATAGTATATGCCCTGTGCAAAGGGTGACAACCACCACATAACAGGTGTATGTAAGTGAACATCATTTGCAAAAGTCATATGTGAATACAACTAGGTCTTTCAGTATTTCGACAAGGCTTTCATTTACACTAGATGGAAATTGATTCTAAAGTGAAAGTTAAGTCTTTTATTTAAAATAAAATGCTGACTTTTTATGACAGATTCGACTGTGCGAGTCTCTTCTTTCAAATCTTCCCATCTCCCAGTAATACTTCTTTAATGGCTCTTCATACAGCCAGCCAGCATTTCTTATGTTATACTGAAGATGCAAATATATATAGGTGGACTTCAACCTCAAACCTAGCAACAATGTCAAAACAGATGTGTTATCAGTTTTTAACTGATAAAACTAGAAAGTAATGTGTTCTCTTCTTGAGAAGAGAACATGGTATGCTACTGTTTGCAGCTATCTTTTCACTGTGTATTGATTCTACCACTCCCACACCTGCGGAACAAATACAGCTGATCCTCTATTTGCTAAACATTACTTGATAGAAGTATCCCAATATAACCGACTGCTGATGAAATATACTTTTAGAAGGAGGTAACGGCCTGTTGAAACAGACTGGTTACTACTAGGGATGTCCAGATACCAGTTCAGATACCAGTGCCGATACTTGGCATTTTCACAAGAACTACCAGGGTTGCAGCCATGGTAATAATACAGAGGCATTTGTGTCTATAAATATCCTAATGACTATTTCTTAACACTATGCAGTTTACTGGCAATCTTAACTACTTTCAACAAGTTTCTAATGAAACCGCAAAGCAATAAAGACTGTTATTACAATCAACATTGCCTAAGTATAACCATTATTTGTCTACTCATAGACCTTGGATGTTATCAGATATGGCCAATTACAACTGGATCACAAGTGATTATAGGATGCACTACATTCTCTGCAAACACCCCTTGGCCAACTAAACTCAGTGGGGAAAAAAAGATATAATTTGGAATGTATTACTATATGATCACTCCTGTTTTCAATGGGTGTCTGCACACTTCACAAACTTGCACATTCACCAGAATGATTGTATATGTTTTATGAAAAAAAGTATATCTTTTGCCGTATCTTCCAACCATCACCTCAAGTCTATAGCTATGCCGAGCTTACATGAGTTATTCTGAGTCACAATATCCATCCCATATCCATTGTTTATGGCTGCAACAATTTACTTGGCATGAGTTGCACAATAAAAGGTTACTATAATCTTTTCAATCATTTTTACAAATATGCGTGAAAGAAATCCACTTAAAGCGGACCTGAACCCTAAAAGTGAACATTTGCTGTGTTATACGAAACATCTAGACACGTTAACTGTATCCAAGCCATACCCTAAAAATTTACCATTTGCAGGGAAGTCGTCCTAATAAATAACAGTCAACTTCATGTTATCCAAGTGTGCCTAGGTACTTTTGTGCCCACATCCTCATAGTTGTATATTTGCAGCATGATATTTAGGGAACTGCTCCCTCTGACTGCTTGTCTGAGGAGATTTAGAGGGAGACTTGGTGATATTACTCTTGTAATGCTTAATATTCTCCTTGCTGGAGGCTCCGACATGTGGAAGAAAATCCCTGCCTTTACCAAGAAGGCAGCCTCTACAAAAGAGACGCAGTGCAGAACAGTAAAGATTCTTTTGTATCCAGGAAAAAAGGTAAAAGGTACAGTCGACATATACTTGTTTACATATATGCAATATAAACTGACAAGCAACCATCTCAGAAAAGAGAGCATAATAAAAAATGACAAAATGCATTATGATGCTATTCAATGTATTATGGCCAAGGCATATCAGTTGCACACCAAGTACACATATAAATAATACACCTTTAGAAGGAGTGGTCTGTCCCTAAAATGAGGGTATGTGTTGGGTCTTATAAACATACTTTATAATCTAACTATATTTGTTGAAGAATATAGAAGGGTGTGGGTACACGTCTCACAAGTTGGACATAGCAGTTTAGTATTACATTAGATGGGACTTATGCCTGATTGTTCAGTAGACATATAGGGGCATACACTGGTATACATTGGTTACTCATAAGAAAGGTTAGAATAACAAGTCACTAGAGCAAACCTTAGATGTCAAATCCGTGGTATTGGTAATTGGGTTTTAAGCCACATATCCAAAGAAAACTTTCCAGGACATTCTCTGGCTGTATAAGCAAGCTTATAACAGTGCAATGCTTAAGTTTACCATTATCATCCATTCACTAAGGGTGGAGGTTATAGGGAGTTTCCATAATCAAATTTCTGGCATTAAAGAGGAATTTTAGAATGAAAAGCATAATCTATCTGGTAATCCAACAATTTAACAAGTAAACAAAACAGCAGGATTGCATATGTTGGGTATATGAAACACTTGTGAAATAAAATGTTAGTTGTGACCAAAATGGTTTAAAGTTTAGAGCAGGAGCTGGTCATATATAGAAAATCTCTCATTTCTGCTGGGCACACAAAGTGGAAGATTAATCTGCTAATATGTCATGCTTTCCCCCTCATCAACATGCTAATGATATATTTTAAAATAAAACCTTTCCATTTTCACTACATAACACATTAATACAAATACATCATGGTGCCACCACCTCTCGCCCAATCAAAAAACACCTTGTATTTATTGATAGAGATACTAGGCTGCCCCCTGTGTTTTCAGAGCAAAGGGGAAGCTGCTCAGCACAGCGCAGTACAGGATCTTGAAGATCACGGTCAGCCCTGTAGTAGCTTTGGCAACTTGCAATGAAGGAGCAGAATATTTAGGTATTAATTTCCCTTCATCTGTGTAATAAGAAACATTTTCAAGGGTCTTGGTAGTAAGGATTTTTCTGGTAATTGGAGGTATTAATAAAGTCATGTAGTTAGGATAGAATATTAAGGCTAAATAATAAGCTGCTGGGAAACTACAGGCGACTACTCAATTGCTTTGCAGTGTGCCATTGTTGGGCTTCTAGTTTCAGTTCCCTCTTTAATGTAAACATGTTAACAATGTGTATTAAAGCTGACCTAAACAGGCCCATTTGTGTTCTATCCAACCTCATATGGAAACTCAACCAATACCCTGTTCAAAAAATAAAAATTCAAAAGCACCCCCGCCCCCCCTTGGCACACACAAACCTAAAGGCTTACCTACAGCGCACACACGTACATAAACAACAACTGTAAAATACATTTTAGGCATGGCCTCACACCCTGTAGTGACAGGAATAGTGCATGTGCCAACATTTTTGGTCAACTCCAAACTGATGAGCTGTAAAGATTTTTAAAGCATTGGCTATGAACCAATATGGGTAGCATACTTCGTCATTATTTTTCAGGCGTATGCAAATTTAAGCCTTGACATATTTGGTATCTATTTTTTCCACTCAGGTGACTGTCTTTTATAAAATGTGGAAAATGAATTGCGTATATGTGCACCAACATTTATTTGAGTGTATGTTACTGAAAATTTGGGTTTGATAAATAGTTTAGCAATGTCATGTGTGCAAAAAATTGCAACTGACATTAATTTAATTCTATGGGAAAATATAAATGTTTTGGGGTTTTAAGTGTGTTTTTTTTGTGTAAAAAGAAAAAAAATGGCTATGGCAGCGGAAAGGTTAATGACAGCCCTCACCAGCTGCTTATATGCATCGTGCCTTCCCTCCATAGCTCCCTGAACCAAATGGAGCGAAGAAAAATAACCTGGTGCCTTCAGGTATGACTCACTCCCTTCCTCCTACATGATTGTGACTTGATGCTCAGGCATCCTGAACCGTCACATAGGTGAGAGTACTCAGCCCTGTGTAAACTCCTATATAAACAGCCCACGTGTAAAGTTGCAACATAGGTCTTACACACCCTTCGAAGGATGAAGAGAATGACGAACAAGTAAGGAAAAGTATAAGCAGCTGGTGAGGCCATTAAATTGCATGGGCAAGGCCCATGTTCATTTCAAGATCATGCTATGGTAGTGTTGGCATGTGCCTTATTGACTGTGAAGTGTGAATTTTGAAAGGAAACCTATGAAGCCATAAAAGTGCTGGCTGCCATTGCTGACACGTCCTGAAAATATTAGTCACCTGGCTGTCATGTTGACCCTCTTGCCTCAATACCTTGAGTCAGTGATTCAGAACAAGTTTGCACATATGGACTTCTGACTTTTCTCCAACTTCACCAAGGGGTCAGCCTAATTGCCAATATAATAGTATTTTGTTTGAAGGATATCCGTAATGGCAGCCCCGGAATTTATAATATAACAGGTTCACTTAAAAGTAAAATTCCACTGTCGCAGTCAAATTTGAAAAACCTCTTTATATATTTCTTATGTGTTCCCATTCACACAACATACCAGAGGATAAATATTGCTTACCTTTCTAGTTGTTTCTTTGGAGTAGGTTTAAACGTAGGACTCTATAGGAAGCTTCTATTTCTACGAAGAGAAAACAATGTCCAGATAAGGACAGATGTAGGGACAGGTTTATAGTGCATTAACATACAATGTACCACCCAAGCCTTTTGATTTTCAACACATTGTTAAGACACACAGTCCTACACATCTTGTTTATAACTGATAATGGAGATCTGCCAGTACAGCACAGACAGGGTTAATATTATGGCAAACATTACTCCCTAGCCCCCTCCTTAAAGTGACACTAAACTCAGGAGTTCCATTTTTGTTAATAGGCAAGGCATTTTTAAGATTTATCTTATTTGTCCATCACTCATCTGTAGATCCTGAAATCATCTCTGAATTGGTGCCGACACTGTCCCTCCCTCTGGAGGGTGGTTACTTTTCTTCCCCATGGTCCCCATGTGTGTTGTAAAGTAGCCACCGCTCCAAGCTCAGTCCGTGATGGACTACAATCTCACATTTAGTTTACTTTATTGAGATTGTAGTCTATCACGGGAGTGAGCTTAGAGCGGTGTTCACTTTACAACACACACAGGAACCATGGGGAACAAAAGTAGCCACCCTCCAGAAGGAAGGACAGTGTCAGCACCAATTCAGAGATAATTTGGGGATGTACAGCTGAGTGATACACAAATAAGATACATTTTGTTAATAAGGTACTTGAATGTATTTTTAAGATTTAACTTGAGTTTAGTGTCACTTTAACGTCACATAAAGGGGAGAAGCTAAAAATACTTTTCAGCAAGTTACAAGGCAAGCAGTATAACAAATCCTAAAGGAGAACTATGGGGTTAAGGCTTTTCCCCATAGTTCTCCTTAGGGTAACGGGAGGACACAAACTAGCGTCCTCCCGTCACACTAGGCTCAGTATACCGCGAGCTGCAGCTCGCGGTATACTGAGACGTCGCAGCTGAAGCGGATCCCGACGATTATGCCGGGATCCGCCCAGCTGCGTGACTGACAGCTGGCTCTGCCTATCTAGAGGCAGAGCCAGCTGTACCCGCCCCCTCCCCGTCCGTTCCGCCAGTCAGCGCTGGAGGATCGGAGCGGGGGGAATCCAGCCCCTCCCCTGTCACGGCAGAGAGCTGTGACAGGATCGAGAGGTGAGCGAACGCCGTTATGTGTTCGCTCACTTCTCGATCTACTGAGCCGACCTGTGACAGTCTCATTGTCACAGGTCGGCTAGAACTATGATGTGAGTGAAAAGCACTCACCTCATACTTCTCCTTTAAAGCTACAAGACAGGAAGTAAAGGGAAAGCTCCTTGGCGAGAAACACAGATCACTAATAGACTACACTACTCTATCCAAAATAAAAATAAAAAGTTTTGGCTTTCGATATTATTTAAAGAAGAAATAGCAGTCATTTTGGTGTCACCACCTATGAAAAGTTGGGCACTCGGTCATGGACCGAGAGCCCGACAGTGTCAGGAGAGAGGAGGGGACCCGGCAGCATACATCATCCCGGGTGAATGTCCCCTTCTCTCTCCGCCGGCGTCCATCACTAAGATGGCCGCCGGCAGGCGTCAATAAGACAACCGCACGTGTGCAATGACATCATCGCGCACACGGCAATGTCACGCGCATGCACGATGACGTCACGGCGGGGGGTCACCCGGTCTCCGCTCAGAGTGTCACACAACCCCCGGGACGCCCCTGCAAGGGACACATTATTTGTGGAGAGGAGGAGACAGGCTGGAGGTTCGGGTGAAAATAACACCCTGGACTCACTGTTATTTTTGCTCCAGGAAACGGGTAGACCCACTACAAGACTAAAAAATATTTCCCGGAGTTCTTCTTTAGCTGCAAGGAAAATTTGAGGTACCTCCAGAACAGGATTAGAGGGGAAATCGTCCAAAGGGGGCACTTGTTTGTGTGACAACTAAGAGAGGATTTCCCTCACATTCGAAAGATAATCTCTCATTGCCTGTTAAATCTACAAGACAGGAAGTAAAGGGAAATCTCCATAATGAGCCACAGATAAAGATAAATAGCAAGACAACAGTTTTAACACTTCCCTACTCTATCCACAATAATTTAACTGCAAGCAAAACCTGGAGGTACCCCCAGAACAGGATAAGGAGGGGAAATCTTCCAATGGGGGGCACAACTAAAACATTATCTTCCTTACATGTCATATCCTGTTAAATCTACAAGACAGGAAGTAAAGGAAAATCTCACTGAGACACAGATAGCAGAAAAAGGAGCTGACAGTGGTTAAACTCTTCCCTATTCTATCCAAAATAGAAAAAAAACAAAGTTTGGCTTTGGATAGAATTTAACTGCAAACAAAAAGCTGCCTACAAAGTGCAATCTACACCTTATCATTTACACCTGGGCAAAGCCAAAAGGAATCCCTGAAGGCGGGATGTCAGGAAACATTAGATACTGTGGAAGAACACAACCCAAAACCAGATGAAAGTGTCTCTCTTCAGTTCTATAGAAACACACTCATAAAGCAGAGAATACACAGGATCAGGATGGAGAGCAGAAGCAGGAGATTCAGGTCGTCCAGCTGAAAGAAATGAATCATTTCAGAGAAGTTTGTACAGACATGTGCAGCCTAGTGAAGTGTTGGCGTGGGCTGAGTCTAATAACAGATAGAAGAATAGGTTTGTGGCAGAATGCTGGCCAGTCTCCGTGTGAATGGAGTGTGTAAAATGTGAGAGAAGACAAACTTACTGTGTGCAGTCCCGTCCGCTCCGCACAGACAGATGAAGTGAGCGCAGAGCTGTGCGCTGACATTTACCTTCCCTGCGCCCCCTCATGGACGGCCTGGGAACTGCAAGACCGGGGCTGCTTGTTTTCCTCAGGTTATTTGTGAGCATCCCGTGTATCAGATACAATGGGAGCTATTGATGGAATGGGAAATGGTTCATTTATTTTTTACTAAAGAGGTTGTTTTTTTTAATAGCAATGATTAATGTGTCAGTGGAGTCAGATGAATCCTTTGTTGATAGAACCACTGCTGACCTCAATCATAATAAGACTTTATAATAGGCATCAAGGCCATCCCTATTAGAGGCAGTCTGAGGCAATTACCTCAGGCGGCATCTCACGTTGCCTGCGACCCCCTTTCCTGCCAGAGCTCTAAGCAACCTTGGACGCTCTGGCCGGCGTCCTGCCCAGCTCACTGATATTACTGGTTGCCAGGAGCTTTCCTGTCCTGCTGAAATATGCAAGGCCTTCCCTAAAAAACATGTCGTCTGGATGGGAGCATATGCTGCTCTAAAACCTAGATATATCTTTCAGCATTGATGGTGCCTTTCCAGATGTGCATTTCCATCAGTGCCCATTCTATATGTACTAATACACCCCCATACCATCAGAGATGCAGGCTTTTGACCCAAGCGCTGATAAAAAGCTATGGAGGTCCCTCTCCCCTTTAGTCTGGAGGATGGTAAACCCTCTGCCCATCTTTTCTTCTGACACAGGGAGTGGAATTTATCAAAACTGGAGCAGACAAAATCTGGAGCGGCTGTGCATGGCAACCAATCAACTTCTCTCTTTCATTGTCAAACCCTAAATGAACAAACTGAAGAGAGAAGCTGATTGGTTGCCATGGGCAACTTCTCCAGATTTTGTCTGCTCCAGTTTTGATAAATTCTCCCCTCTGACTCTCTAAGATGCTCTTTTTTATACCCAATCATGTTTCTGACCTGTTGCCAGTTAGTTGCAAAATGTTCTTCCAACTCTTCCTTGTTAGTACCACTTACTTTGCCAGCTTTTTGTTGTCCGGTCCCAATTTTTTTGAGACTTGTGGCTGCCATCAAATTCAAAATTACCTTGTTTAAACTGAGAAAATGTACCGTTTTAGTAAAAAAATATTTGGTATGTTTTCTATTTTCTATTGTGAATAAAATCTGGGTTTGTGAGATCAGCAAACCATTGCATTCTGTTTTTATGTAGATTTTACATAGCGTCCCAACTTTTTTGGAATTGGGGATGTACTTTAGGTATTTATACAGCAGCTGCTTGAGGATGGTCATGTTTTTAGGCGGTAGCGCAGATTTTTGAATTGTTTTATTGTTAGTTGCCTGAGTATCTCTGGCTTCAGTGCTTTAATACACGCATATACAGTATATATATATATATATAAAGAAAAATAGTGGGGTGCCAAGGTTGCCGACCCCTGTACTACTGTATATCTGTAGCTCAAGATACATTAGCATAAACAGTAAGCTGTAAGAAAAGAATAGGGAATGTGGTGTACTTGGCATATTTATTCTTTTCATTCCTTTTCTATAAAGTTTCCGCAGGAGCCACAGCATTGTACTTGACATATTTGACACCCAAGGCTGCTCCTATATGACAAAATATTCTTCAGCAATAATGAAACAAACAAACAATAATAATAATAAAAATACCCAGAGGAGAAATGCAGACATTGAACATTGTAGTGTTCTCCCCTATTGGTGGTCAGTGAAGGAGTGGCTGCTTACTATAATAGTTAACAGAAAAGTACCCCCCCTTTATTGGCCGTGATTGGGGTGCCTTGGAATGTTGATACAGCATCATGGCTTTCCATAGTACAGACAGGCTCCTGCTGTGGTAGGAGGGGACTCCAATATGAAAGGGGGGCTCTAATGTAAAGGGGGTGCTCTGCTGTGAAACAAGAACACCTTTGCATGGGTCCCCCCTTAAAATAGATGTTGGAGGGCCCACACGTCGTTTTTTACCCTTACATGTTTTTAGCGTGTAGGTGCCTTGAGATTTTGCATACTTTGAATACTCAACTACCGTGACGGAAAAAAGGTCGGGAGACACTGGTTTAGGTGACCTTGCTTAGGCGTCTGCTCATTACAGGTTTAGATTTACATATTAGCAACCTTCCTCCTTTTGTACTGCTCTTAGTGATGTTTGCCGCCCTGGAACACTAGACTTGTATTAAGGCTTTTGCCTCATACCATGCTACAAAACTACACTGTCAATTCAAATGTAACTCTAGTGCGTTTAAAAGATGATAAACTAGCTACTGTATACAGCACGCACTTCCACATTTACTTCCAGGGCACCAGCAACCAATATGTAATGTCCTACCACATGTTGCATGTGTAGCACACACAAAGGAGCAGCATACAGTAGTAAAGCAATGGGTCTCCCTGTGTTTCCTTTGTGATGAACCTCAATAATAAATACACAGCACGCCAGCACACCTTGAGATGGGAGATACCTCAATCCTAGGGTCGGATGCTATGGGTTACTACAGCTCAGTAATCTTCATGTAAAGAGGTATTTTATTCACTTCGCCCATTGGTATTTTCCTGCCCTCTATGGTGACCGATAAAAGCAATGTCCAGACTGTAGCTATGATGCTGAGAAACTCTTATTGATGAACTAGGGAGAGAGGTTTAGTGTCAGGATCATCTAGGCAGATGTTGACTCCTTTAAGTGGCAGGGTGTGGGAGTTGTCTCCATTCACAGCATGAAGAACACCTGGCACAGCAGTACAGGAGGTAGAAGTCACCAGTCATCTTCATCACCATTAGCAACAACTAAGCCTCCAGACTCAGGCTCCAGTGTAAGCACATGGCTAGTCCCCAGGTTTCAGGCCTAGCCAACTCAGACAGTCCATAACAGCCTCCCCACAGGCAGGGCCCAGGAAGGAAGTTCATACTGCCCAGAATGTCTGAGACTTCATTTCCATGCAGAAGTAATCTGAAAGTCCTGCCCAGAATGTCTGAGACTTCATTTCCATGCAGAAGCAAATCTGAATGCAAAGAATTGTGGAAAACGTATATTAAAGAAAGCTTACTTACTAAATGTTGCATGTAAAAGGTTTTCTACATGACAACAATAACAGGATGAGTGTACTGGTCTTCTGGAGTTTAATATTTTTGTCCAACGTTCTCAGAATGACGTTCTGCCTATGTGTTTGTAATGAGATTCTGTAGCTGCTGTTTCACATTAACGTGCCTAACAAAACTAGAACTCGCATTTCTTTCCTGTACTTGTTTATACAAAGAGGAAGCAAGCAACATAATGAACTGAAAAAATATTTGATAAATGGGGTCCTGCCAGGAAAACAGAAACCTTCTTGTGATTAAGATAAGTTGATATGTACAAAGTGGAGTCGCCGGTCTCTTAGCTCAAGAAAGAAGATAAATTATTGTCTGAGTTCAGGATTGCTGCATCATCCTTGAAGATTAGTAGGAAATGCTCATGAACTGGGTAAAACATACACTGGGGGGGAATTTATCAAAAGTGGAGCAGGCAAAACCTGCAGCTGCTGTGCATGGCAACCAATCAGCTTCTCTCTTTCATTTTCAAATCTTTACAGTACAAACTGAAGAGAGAAGCTGATTGGTTGCCATGCACAGCTGCTCCAGATTTTGCCTGCTCCAGTTTTGATAAATTCCCCGCACTGTATTTTAGAAGATCCACTTCTGTATAAGGAATGAAGGCACGAGTGGTTGAGCTCAGTAAGCATATTTAGGCTTAAAGAAAACATATGCCCAGACTATGCACACTCAACTTACATATTCTGAATAGGCAGTAAAAGCACCTCACAACAAGCCCTCATTCACCTGTGTAGTCATAGGCATTGTAGGGAAATTCACCTTCAACGCAGGCATGGAAATTCTAGCAATTTTCTATGAAGAGCAGAATCTTGGCAACCTGCCAGGCCTTTAATATAAAAAAAACATCAGCTGTTTCTATGCTGTTGGAAACCACTGAACCCCACTAACATTGTTGCTGTTATTGTGATCTTTGAGAATGAATTACTTCACAGTACATGCAACTAGAGAGGTCAGTGAGGGTTTATTTTAAAGTTCTTTTACTGGTTGCTATGAATATGTACTTTAAAGTGTAATTCCACTTTTGCAAAATTGTCTTAGCATTTTCAGTGCTTTATACTTGCTTTAACATCCTACCTAGCCTCCCCCCCATTGTAATGTTAAGGAAGGGGTAGTGGGAAGTTTTGTTTACTCTAATTAACCCATCTACACTGTGCTAGCAGATTCCATTATCAGTTGCAAAGTTGGGTTAAAGCCTTCAAGACCAATAATACCGTTTCTCAAAAAGCTCAAGTTAGAAATGCTTAATACATGGTATTAAATTCTTAAAAACAACCCTCCCAATTATATTTAAAATTTATTTTGTTATCTGAAGGTGATCTCCCCCTTTGGGTTTTGAGAGAGCACTTTCACAACCCTCCCAACCACCCACTCAAGGCGTGCCTTTGGTAAGGATTATCACAGTTGCCAGTGTGCTTATTTCAGCTCTCAGTTGGACTTTCAAGCCCTCAAATGGCTGGTGTCATAACTGATCACGTGCAGAATCATGGCAACTGCAGATGCAAATAGAGGCCAAGATGGCACCTTCCTTAGCAGTTTAGTTTCACTTTAACCCCTTCGTGACTGACGACGTACAGTGTACGTCGCCAGAATCGGGGCTGTTTAAACAGACTCCCGGCGACTTTTGCCGCCGGGACTCTGTTTAAACTTGTA
>NW_017306450.1:322129-332252 GCF_000935625.1 Nanorana parkeri | reverse complement strand
TACTCGTTGTAACCTCATCTTTTATATGTCATTTAAAAAATGGGTATTTTGTTGTGTTTTGGGGCATTTAATTAAATTTTTCACTAAATGTTGGGGTTTAATAAGGAGTTGCGCTAATATTGCGCAACATAAAAATTTGCAACTACCACCATTTTATTCTATAGGGTCTTGGCATTCAGAAAATATATAATGTTGGGGGGTTTTAAGTCATTTTCAGGCCTAAAATGTGGAATATAACATGGGTGCAAAAAATGAAAAAAAGGGCCTCAGTCATGAAGGGGTTAAGGTACTTAAGTGAAACTTAAAAAAAACAAAACATGTTACTACAATTATCTAGAGGTGGGTAGTTTACATATCTTAATGTCTGCAGGTACTTTTACAAATCTTTAGGAGTACTCCACAAGCCCTGAAAATGTAAGCAGACACTCATTATCCAAAATAGTAACTCCAGTCCTTACTGTCAAGCTTGAATTAGCCCTTTCTAATTGGTCCTTCATTGTGATAAACATGCACACTGACCAATAGCCACAGGAGGCAAGAGGGGTGTACCAAAGGTCAGCTTCAGAATGGAGAAGAATGGATAAGCAACGCTGGAACCCTTGAATTACTCAAATGGTGTTTTTTTTCCCAACAATGCTGTAGTTGTGATAGGACAGGATGTCTGAATTCTGGGCAGGCAGCTTCTACACACCAATGGATCTCCACAGTTTCCTTGGTTTGGGATGCAACTAAAACGATTTGAGATTGAAGCACCACACCTTGGTGTAATAGTCCAGATATAAAGGTATCCCACTGAAACATCAAGTAGAAGGTTATATAAAAGAGCCAACATGTTTTGGGGGCAAAACTCACACACAAAAAAACTCAACTGAATTAGCCAATAAACCACAAATGCATGTTGTGTTTCTGCATTTTATTGTAGTCAGCCAAAATAAAATAGAAACTAGGCACACAACATCAGATGGGAATCTTGACACAACTCACGGAACTCCTAGCAATCTCTGGAGGAACCCTAGCTGAGAAAGGCTGCTTAGACATTAATAGTGATATTATATTTCACAGTTTTCATTGTTTACCTTCATCCACCTGCCTTTCTACAGACATGTTTACATTACCCTCATGTAAAATAAAAAACATTCTGCCAGTAGCATCCTGTGTTCTCCATTACATCAGCCTAAAAGCATTGGGTAAATATTTCTCCAAATAAGAACATGTCTCTTTCCTATTGCCCTTTAGGATTTCTTCTGAACTTGCTTTGTACTATACAGCATTCTGGTAATCCTAAAACAACAGCTTGAACTCATACTTGGCCTGTGCACAAAAAAACAAACCAGAAGCACTAGCAACAGACATAAGACAAGAGCTGTGATCAAACATGTGATAAATGTAGCTGCTGTTCCTAATAAATAAAGTGTGATAAAAATAATTCATTGTGGTGTTTCCTTAGAGCAGTAAATTGTTGCTATGCAGCAGCGTATGCCTTGGTACAAGCTTTGCAAACAGATCTACATCGTAAAATTTCTCTATATATGGCAGAATCCAAGGACAGCAAACGAGGCGGAAATACAGTGCAGACAAAAAAAAAAATTCCTCTTGGTTTGAATCTGATTGGAAACACATCATATCTCATTGTGAGCATTTAAAAGACCAGAAATTTAACTTAAATGTAAAAGGTTTTTTTTTTTAAACATGTACAAGTATATATGTACTGGCACATACCTTTTTCTGCATAGGTAAATGGGAGTTTAAACATTATATATATAACTTTGCCAGTTCTATATGAGCCTCTATTTAATTGCAAAAAGTTAATTGTTAATTTGTTAGAATGCTACTCTTCTACGCCCAAGGTAAGTAGACAGGGAAGGAGTGGGCTGGGAACAGAGGGGCATTTCCTCTTCCCTAGCCCAGAACTAATCAGATATGTTGAGTTGTTGACCGACCATCAGTGGAGATATCTCACCGTTCTGGCATTAATCAGAGCTGGATCCACAGTTAGTGACACGTGTTTGGCATTTAAAGTTACCTGCTATACAATCAGACCTGTGATCACATCTTTCAGAGGGAAATCCAGCACCATCTTGCTTTATGGCTCTGGGAAGTCATACGTTTGAATGCTGAGGCCTACAAAAGGTAGTCAATGGTGAAAGATAGGAAATGTGTGTTACATTACAACATGTTCTTTAAGAACACCCACCTTTTACCATGGCACACTTTGCAGGTGCACTTTTTCTCACCCACAGAAATCTGTCCCTACCATGATAGTTATGTCTATCTCCCCATCACCCCCCCCACCCCCCTCTCCGGCCAATCATGATCCCCCCAAGTTTCAATCATGATCAGCATGGTTAGTATTCCATCTCTCTCTCTAGGTTATGAAGGAGCCAATGTACTATCAGTTAAGAAATTCAAAATTTAGGGCATGTTTTTACAGTTCTAAAAATCCAAAAGCACTCCTAGGCAACCGCAGCATACACATGTTCGGTACAGTGAACAGCATGCATAATTTCCTCTTTCCCCCATCTCTTGGTTCACTGCTCTGGAATCTCCCTCTTTGGTATTTCCCTTTGTTTTCCCCATTTGCAGGGAGAAAGGCTTCCTCTATGCCCTATAAGTCTCTAATAACAGGCAGAAAACATCTAATACTTTTTCTTCCTGCTACTAGAGGCCAATTTGCATGCAGAGACACTGTTTCTTATGTTGAATGCATTACTGTGCTTGCATTGGGCATGGTCAACTAGTGTTGTGGTCTGTGAAAGCAGCAGTCGCCCTATGGCTCTCAGAAGGAGATCCAGAGACAAAGAACCAAGCGACACCACTGTACAGTGACTCTAGCCAAAGCTTGGTAAAAGTATCCGTGTATAGGACATGTTTAAAAAAAGTGACAATAACTTTTTTTGCGGTTTGGAACTCTCTGAACAACAGGATTCTGGAAAAAAAAAAGTTTATTTATTTCTGGTAATTTTAGCAGCGACACATGCGTTGCCATCAAGCAGTGCTAGGTCTGCTTTGGCCAGCAGAGGTAGCAGTCTCAAAAGACCTAAAAGCAGAGTGGGAAACCATGGGAAGGTACAATTAGAACAGAAACCCTCAGGTATGATTTGGTGAAAATGTAGTCAGTGGCACCACAGTTTCATAACAGTTTTACGCAGCCTATTTTTCACAGCACTGTAGAGTGCACAAAAAAGAAACAAAAACAACAAAACTTAGTGAATACTTAGTAGCTCCAAGCCTGGGAGGAAGACGATAATGCAGGCTTCATGAGCCTGTCAACTACCTCCTCTGCATGCTGTGGCCAGATTGGTCAGCCACTCTGACCAAAGAAATCCAGATGTGCCTTGCTTTTGCTGTGTGTGGCTGTATATCTGCTTTCTCATGCAGAAGCGGTGTGTGTTTGCCCCTACTACCTCCACATGTAGCAGCAGTGAATCTGCATTTAGGCCTGTCTGCCATTTTGGTTTTTGTCATTTCCAAATGCCAAACTTTTATTTTTACTATGGGAGCAAGGAGTTCCAGTGAATGTGACTGGGTACACACTGCACACTGATTGCATTTGTTTCTTTCTTCCAAAACAATGCAGTGGCGTGCTGCAAACAAATGGCATTTCTAAGAACATGTGATCATCAACAAATGAATACTTTGCTATGAGTACTACAAACCTAACTCCCTATCAACACAAAAAAAAAACCATAATACCCCCTAAAAAATGAGAGCCCTAAAATACTACTGAGCGTCTCCGAACAGTTGTGGAAGAAAACCTTTTAACTATCTTTAAAAAGAACAAATGGATTTTCCATACCTGTGAGTCTAAGCAGATAGCTGGAATTTTCCGTTGTCAAAAGATTGCAAAACATTCTGATTGAAATTGTATATCCTATTCAGTTTAATAAAAATGCATATGCTTAGTTTTCTGTAACTTATACAGATATTTTTTATATACTTGCAACAACCTCATTCACATGTTTGTATCTTGAAATGCATATATTTAACGTTGATGCCAACGTACACTTGCATGCACCTTCATTTTAACAATTAATTTGGAACAGAATTGGACTTACGTGACCATGATACCCAGTGGTATGTATGCCACAAAGTAGGATAGGAATCATGTGGGGGATAGGAAGGCCTGTGGGGGAGTGGCATACCTAGCATATCTGGCACCCAGGGAGATTTTCCTTTACTTCCTCTCTTATAGCCACAAGAGGAAGTGAAAGGAAAGCCCTCCAAAGAGAGGGAAATCCCTGGTGGTCAGCAGGGTCAACAGAACTAGTGTTCCCTTTGGACGTTTTTCCATCTATTCCAAAATTTGGGATTTTCTTTCAGTTTTAGTGATAACAGTCTCCAGGACAAGAGAAGTGAATCTACCAAAGGGAGGCACAGACAGCAAAAAGGCCTGTGAGGTGTTCTAATCCCCCTCCACTCTAACCAAAAGTGGTGTGAGATTGAACTTTAAATAAGAACTTTAGGAGTGTATAATGTACTTAGAGTGCAGTGGTCAGTAGTATCAAATGTACAATATAGTGCCCATACTGCAGGGCTCAGAAGTGCCTAACACACAGAGCGCAGGGGTCAGGAGTGCATAATGCAGAGAGTACAGGGGTCAGGAGTGCATAATGCAGAAAGTTCAGGGGTCAGGAGTGCATAATGCAGAGAGTACAGGGGTCAGGAGTGCATAATGCAGAAAGTTCAGGGGTCAGGAGTGCATATTGCAGAGAGTTCAGGGGTCAGTAGTGCATAATGCAGAGAGAACAGGGGTCAGTAGTGCATACTGCAGAGAGAACAGGGGTCAGTAGTGCATAATGCAGAGAGTACAGGGGTCAGGAGTGCATAATGCAGAGAGTACAGGGGTCAGGAGTGCATAATGCAGAAAGTTCAGGGGTCAGGAGTGCATAATGCAGAGAGTACAGGGGTCAGGAGTGCAAAATGCGGAGCGTACAGGGGTCAGGAGTGCATATTGCAGAGAGTACAGGGGTCAGGAGTGCATAATGCAGAGAGTACAGGGGTCAGGAGTGCATAATGCAGAGTACAGGGGGTCAGGCGTACAGAATACAGCGAGTACAGGGGTCAAGAGTGCATAATGCAGAGAATACCGGGGTCAAGAGTGCATAATGCAGAGAATACATGGTTTAGGAGTGAATAATCCAGAGAGTTCTGGAGTCAGGAGTGCATAATGCAGAGAGTACCGGGGTCAGGAGTGGTTATTGCTCAGTTTACAGGGTCTGGAGTACATAATACACAGGACAGTGTACAGAATCCAATAAAAAAAATTGCCCCCTGGTCAAATATTAGGCTAGTGCTAGGAATTCCTGTATATAAAGAGACCATTACTTGATACAAATGTGCATATGCATGTTTAGGCTCCAATCATTCTAACGGCCCATTGTTCTAACTGACAACTCATTTAAGAACACCTTAATATTGATATATTGGCCACAGACAAGAGACCTGCATATTTTAAAAAGTAGAACTATTCATTTTAAAAAAACAGAACTATTAATATTAGTATCCTAACTCTTTCTACCGTGACCAGTGAGGCTCCTAGCGCAAAACGCACACATTTAATCCCACCTCACCAACAGATCCTTTTTTGTTTGCATTCCCACTGGTCTCTGGTTACTTCATTTGAATAAAAATGGATAAAATATTTTTCAGTCGGCTCTGGCCAAAAATGTATCCGTTGGCTTGCCAGGAGAGGAAGATCAGTCCAAACTTGGGCTACAACAGCTCAGTATAATGGAATGGAAAACAGTGCCTGCTGCAACAGAAAGAAAGCAGCTGTAGACAGACTAGCTAGAAAATAACTGTTCCACCAGGAATATGAAAAGCAACTGTGACTCAGTGATACAAAACTGGATTTGCTCCTGGATTGTCATTGTGGTCTAGGACTCAAGCAATCGCTAAGAAAAATACAGCACAGAGAAATACTTCACGCACAAAACGCAGTCCATCATTTGCCGAAGAATATTGGTAGTTTGCTTTCACGAGAGGGTAACAAAACCATATGTTACTCGAGGAAAGAAAAAAAAGAATAGAGAAGCAGATAAAGTGGATGCTCAACCAACGAAGAGCGGCAAAGGGAAAGAACGGTTTGTTTTTCCTCTCCTGTGTTGAGCCGAGCATTTACTTTATTTTCTTCTCTATTTAGAAAAATACATAAAGTCTATGCATTACACTCCAACATTTATTTTCTAGTTTTGGATAGATTATGGAATGGTTAAAAGCCTTGTCAGGTTTTTTATTGCCGTTTGTTCCCCATAACATAAATTAACCATTCACGCTCTGTTTGTCCTAGTGAGCATTGTCAGCAGGATGGAAAGTGAACAGGATTCCAAAATATTACAGCAGTCAACACAATAGGGGGTAAAGTGAAATCCACCAATGGGGATCTCTGCTTCACTTTCAGTTCTGGCATTAATCATTCATCTAGGAAGGAACAACCAATAAAAAAAAGCCACAACTAGTAACCCAGCACCTACTATAATAATGACTACAATCTCATCCCTTTGAATTACTTTTACTATACTGCACTATTATGCAATGTTAGTGTCAGCGACGTCTCATTGATAAACACATTACCAATAGTCCTGGTTAGCACTCTGAATTATGGCTGGAATACTATTCTCTTCTAACAGTGCTAGATTCATTTTATCTAACAGAATAAAATAATATTTGTGTAGGTCTTTGAAGCCAAGGGCCTTAAATGTGGCCCTAAGACTCCCATACCTTCCTAACCTTTTCCTGCATTGACAATTACATTTAGACTTTCAATGCAAGTATTAAATTGATTGGTGACTGTGAGAAACATACTAGTACTGACATTTTTTTTACATGCTTTCTCTATGGCAGACGCAGCAAGGAGTATGTTCTAACATCATAGGCAGGTGTGTCCCTGGATCACTGGTGTATTACAGCAATGCCTGGATAATTAAAGTGACACTAAAAACTCAGTAGTTTAAATCTTAAAAATGCATTCAAGTACCTTAACTTTGAACATAAATGTATCTCATTTGTGTATCACTAGGCTGTAGATCCCCAAATCATCTTGGAATTCATATTGACACTGTCCATCCTCCTGGAGGGTGGCTACTTTTGTTCCCTATGGTCCCTGTGTGTGTTAAAGGTCCATGGTTTCCTATCTGTCTCCAAAAAATGGTATAAAATTCATTTCAGTACAGCGTTGCATGACGGAATAAACGTCAGTCAAAGTATCGCAGCGCTGAATACTGAAAAACGGCCTGGCCAGGAAGGGGGTCTAAACACCTGGTCTTGAAGTGGATAAAGAACAAACCATGTGGCAATATTAAAAACGTGGGAATAGAGGGCTTCTCCCCGCGCAATAGAATTGTTATCACTCACGTTCTTCTAGCGGCTCGTCTCCTCATTGCGAGGAACTGGAGAACGCCTGACTCTGCTACCATTACATCTAGTGCAATTACACTACAACTATGAGACATTTATAGCCCTTAATGTCAATAGGATCAAACAATTTGATGCTCTTTGGAGGTCCTGGACTACCTGGTTCTCCACATTTTCCACCAATACCTCTTAGAATTTGTTGTCTCTTTACCTCATTAATTCTTTCTATTGGAAAGATACTTGAGAAGTATTACTTTGTTTCCTGCTAATTATACATGTGGGTATCCTTTTAAGGATGATACAACTTTTGGCTAAAGTACATATCTTGTTTTTTTCTTCAATGTATTGTTGTTCTATATTCTAGTAGCTTATCAGGCCTGTGGCAATGCTGAAACAAGCAGACAGCACATAAATTAATAGGAGGCTGCTGCTCAGTTGTGCATTCAGCAGGCTGCATGCGTGTTCTTGCACATGCTGTGGTGTGAACTATGCCCATTTGAAACAAGAGAGATTTCCTTGTTTATGCATTGGGACTGCACTGGAAAAAGTAACCAGCGCAGTCCCAATGATTCTGGTGTGAATGGTCCCTCAAAAACGCTCAAATGTGTTGTATACACGTGATGCCAAAAAGAGAAAACAGAGTGACAGAGGAATGTGTTGTTGCTGTTACTCAGTCACAGGCTGAGGGCAGGGAGATAGCACAGGCTTTATTGCAGAGTTACAAAAAAAGGAGAAAAATAGAAGTTATATTAACAGGTTATTCTGTTTCCAGGAGTCTCCATGACAACACAACAAAAGAGAAAAAATCTGCCCACCTGATAGGAACAGAATATTATCAATTTTGACATCTCATGCCTGACCCCAGTGCTTAATATAAATAAAAATACAGGAAGGTAAGGAGGAAACATAGGAAGTAAGCTGTGTGCTGGCATGAAGACTCCTGGAAACAAGTGTTGCTGGTGAATGTAATCTGTGTTTTCCCCCTTTGCTCCATGGCAACATGGTATAACAGATATAACCTAAGGACAGGAAGCTACAGATAACACTTCATGACCTAACCTCAGATCTGCATCTTCAGTTACATCTAGCCTGTAGTGCATATAGAAAGGATAATTGCTGGAAAGTTTATCTTCCTGTCCACTCCTTTATCTAAAATCTCATCTAGTTTGGCAATAAATATGCAATTCCCTTTCAGGAATACTCCTCATAGCCTGGCTTTGGAGGCTGCATCTCACTGTCATGCCTTTAGCCAGATGCCTACTCTGGCAATATTGGACAACACAGCCATTCTTGCTGCTATTTGAACCAGATCCACTGAAGCATCACATATAAACTCTACTGCCTATAAACAGAACTGGGAGGGACACCAAGACTTCCTCTTTAGGAGTATTTGAAATTATTAGGTCATGCTGGAGCAGTTACATTCAGATTCTCAAGGCCCTTGCTACTGCAGTTGTGGCTATGTTAGGTCTGCATACCATTGGTGCAATGCCCATCTCTTCTTTATTTTATGGAAGAATCTATAATCTTTACTCAATCTTTTGTATCTTCTACTTGAAAAATAAATTAATGTTTTTGGTTGGGGATCTCTGGCATTTAGTCCTCCTCCAGAAAATCCTCTACTAGGTCCTGAGGAGAAGGAATCCTCTTTAATCTCTTTATATTGTAACATGTGACAAGTCTGGTATGGTTAAATGGGGCTTTTGCTGGGGCTGCACTACAGAATAAGCAGCTAATTAGTTTAGGAGGATTGAATCTCCATTTTACAAAAATCCAGAAGATTGCAACTTCCATTGTGTTTCTACAGTCTTATGGCTGCAGTTTATGCAAGCATCTGCCAGCCAAACCTTCATAATGCACACAGTTTGGATTTTTTTGTGGCTTTAAGGGCAGGTGTTATTTTCTTTCCTTCGTGGTCCTTTGTTTTCTAGAAGGTGAAGAATAAGCAAGTTTTATATGGAAGCAGGATTCCTGCTTACTGTGCCAGAGCCATCCCATTGTATCTCTGTGACGTGTAGCACTTGGGTCCATAATGCAGCCATTGTCCCCAGGTCCAAGCTGATAGAATAAATATATACACACACACACGCGTAAATACCCCTCCTCCTCTGGAGGTTCCGCCAATCCTGAGCCCCCTTGTTGGGCAATATTAATATCAAAGCGGTGCTGTCTAAAGTCACCGGGACTCCTCTGGAAAGCACAGCAGCTGAATGCACAGGTGAGTGACGCCTTATGGCTAAGACGCACTCTGTGACTTCTTAACTCCTGCAAGTGGGAAACAGAAACAAAGGCCCATTTGTGTGCACTTACCCAGTGTGTAGCAAACATATCAAGCTGGCGCTCACGACGAGCATAAGTGCTGTTCATATCCCACGCTGCTTAAAAAATTGGAGGATAGAGCAGGAAGCACCAAGTGGAGTGACAACTGCACACCCCAAGGGAGCTTGCATTAGCAAGACTTAGCCCTTTGAGACTAGAGGTGAAGGTTCGCTGACCACCTGGACCAAGCACCATGCTTCTTGCCAGGTGGACTCCCTCCCCCCATCAGGAAATTCAAGAGATTACAGGTGAGAGTAAGAAGCAGCAGCCTATGCAGAAAAAACAACTTCATAGTTTTGGACACAAGCCACCTGACTCTGGGTTGCCTGACCCTAACCTGAAAGAGACAGAAAACCACTGGACATTCACGGAGGAGTCAAAATGTATAGTTTATCCATTTATGTTCCTTTTAGGTGGACAAATCTTGTATTGTGCTGTCATGGAGTGAAGG
>NW_017306450.1:264883-322083 GCF_000935625.1 Nanorana parkeri | reverse complement strand
GGGGGGGAGTGAGGTCCACCAATCTGGCTGTATTGTCAGGCAGCACTGCATGAATCTCCACACTGGATGGACAGAGAAATACCTGGAGTTCAGGTTTAAAAAGGAACTGGTCAGGCCAGGAACATGCACTCTCTAAAACAAGTCAGTAATGGCAGCCCCCATATTTCCCTCATGACAAATTCCACACCAACCCATCCATTCCATACATGGCTAGGTTTCTCTTGTTCAGCTTGCCACTTGATTCCCCCATCCATGCTAAGTGGAATGAGTGGAGGAATCTCCCCTACCATATACTATAGTCAGACCACCAGCACCCATGGCCCTCTGAATACCCCAACAGTGACTGCATTTGACTGCTCGTCTGACCCCCACCCAGCTCCTTCCATTCTGTAATCGAAGCTTGTCAAACCAAATGATGCTGACGGGGCCACCCATTGCTCAAAGTTTAGCTGCTTTAAACCGTGTATGGCTAGCATCAGTCCATTTGAGAGCACTGACCCAATGGGCACTGTTACAAAGTTGAGTCCATAGCCCTCTGTAAGCTATCACTTCAGAAACGTGTAGTTTACACAAGGCATTGCTTTCTCTTTTAGTTGCTGAACAAACCGCAAGGAAATAAAACAAAAAAAGTATGTGAGTCTATGGAGATCTGCATTAAAATGAACCTGTTGCAGATTCAGTTCAAGGTTCACTTGATGTGTCATGTCCATAACTATAGATTTTAGAATACTTGTGGCTCCAGCTTTCTACATGAACTTGTCCTTTTGCACCTTATGCACTGTAAGATATCTGCAGGGATCACAGTGCAAAAATGAGAATATGTTTTCCAACTGTGCTGCAGACATTGCAAGTCGTTCAATGAATACATCCAAAAAATGCTTGACTATATAAAAACAAAACACAGTACAAATAATACTTTTGTTGGCTGTGTATTCCACAGACTTTTCCTTCAGACAGAACATCTGTTAATTGCGGTGTTGTCTTCAATTACAAATTGACGCAATACATACCAGAGACCATACTTATATGTAACATTTGTTTTCCACTTTTTTTAAAAGGTAGAATATCCCCTCCAACTCTTAAACCACTACTGTAGTTGAATATAAACCTCTACTATTTGATCCACCTTGCTCACTTCACTGCTTAAGTCATAAATACATTGACTGCAGACATTGCTTTGGGATCCCACAGAGGCACATCATGTGAGAAAATGCCTAGACAATTGGTTGTGTGATTTCAGCTGAGGAGCATAGATCAATCTAAAGCCCCACTGGGGCCTCTTATCTGTAAAAACTTTTTTTGCTTCCCAGATCACTTTTTTGGGGGGGGTTTAGTCTTCTTTAGATACATTTACATGCATTTAGCCGTGTAAAACATAGCTAAATGGTCCCAGGATGCAGAAAATTCTTATTTGTGTAAAAGCAACTAGACTAAAAGCACCAATATGCGACTAAATATATAGATGTGCATTCAGCCATAGCAAAGCATTACATGTTTTTAGGTGGGTTTAGAAATGCATTTTAATTCCCGCATGCATGCCTTTCAATATCCCTTAGGCCTTGTTCACACCAAGCACGGAGCAGGTGCAGAGCAGTTACAGACTGGAGCAAAACTGCGTCCAATGTATTCAATGGTATTTTTAGCTCCAGTTCACATTGCAGCGTTCCGTTCCAGAGCAGGTAAAAAAACTGCAGCAGGCCCTATTTTACCTGCTCTGGAACGCATGCAAACGCATCAAAAATGCATGCAAACGCCCTGGAACGCACTGAAAGCCCATTTTAAGCTAAAAATATATATATATTTTTTAACCGAAAATGGCCCGGAACGCATCAAAAACGCATCACAACCCACTGCACTGCGTGTGCAGAAACTCATGCAGATCTGGTCTGCATTTGGTATGAACAAGGCCTTAAGGTGTTTTTCAACTTTACATTTAAGATGGAAGGTCACAGTAGGGGTTAGCTCAATGAGATCCCTGCCACTCAAATGTTGGTATTATCTACAACATTGGCTCCAAGATGGCTAGGGTCTCAGAAATGCTCCAATCATTTTGGGCTGACTCAGCGCCATCTCGGGAAATCCATGACTGAAAGGGTGATTGTAACTGAAGCGAACGAAAAACACCTCTTTCGTTAACCTAAAAATAGCAGTGATAACTGTTGCTTCTGTAAAACACAAAACCCACAAATCCAACTGCCAAGAGTAATGAATCATTTAATAAACAATTTGCTGAACTCAGCCACTGTACACAATACATCAAAACACAACTGGAGACTTTTCATATCTTAAGAAACTGTTATAAAAATTAAAAATGATTTAGTTGACAGAATTGTTTTTACAAGATATTGCAGACAACAAAATATACACAAGCATTTAGCGGTAGCATTAATGGATGGATTGGCCACTTAAAGGCAAATACAAAAAGAGTAAAAAAAATGTATTACAGGCACCACAGCTGGTATAGTTTGCAGGACTGGGAGAAGTAGATATGAAGGAAAAGGTACCTTTGTATTAGCTGTAGTTTTACAATGGCACACTAAAACAAACAGAAATGCATAGAAAACAAGTCATTATCACATCAAGATAAATACAAGAAACAGCATTCATTTACAGCAAACCTTGGAACCGTGTGGATAGTAAGCTGGAGTGGAACTCTAAGCTACAGCATGCTAAGCAGTCTCTAGATCTGGCAAAGAAAAAAAATTCAGTTAAACAATAAAATTGTACAGTTACTTTTGCCTTAGGTGTCAGGTTTGTCCCACAGTGATAATTCAGTTTAGCAACTTTAGAGCAGCATGCAACCGAGCATTAAATGTAATCAATTTAATTTCCATTTGTTCCATGCTTACAGTCTGTAAGCAGTTTGTACACTACATGACCGAAAATGTGTGGGCACCCCATGAAATCATTAAGCTCAGGTTCACAAAGCCAGGGCCATTTAGACAGGGTTTGACAAGTTTGGTGTGGAGGAGCTCGAGTAGCCTGCACACAGCCCTACCCTCAACACTACTTAGGGCATTTGGTATGAATTGGAATGCCAATTGTGGGCCAAGTCCATATTAAATGCTCATGGTTTTGGAATGGGATGTCCAACAAGCCCATATTGGGGTCATGGTCAGGTGTCCTGAAACATTTCGGCCATATAATGACTTTGGGTTTCCTCCAGATACTCCAGTTTCCTCTCACTGCCCTAAAGTGTCTATCCTAAGAGTCTATCCTAGTTGGTAAGTGATAAGCTAAGCTTGACAATGCATCCAATAGGTAAAAGGGAAGCACATTCCTATACACAGGTCAAAGCAGCCCACTTCATGGCTTGTGAACAGGTGCTGCTTTTGCTACCATTGTTGCTACTCCACTGGCACCTTTCAGTGAGGTAATATTAGGCATAGGCATGATTGTTTGTTTTGCTAAAATTTCATAAATAATTTCTGTAAAATGTCACCATTATGTTGAAATACATTGGAGTTAATAAGGAAGGTAAAATAAAGGTGGTTTTGGTGCTTTTTATCGGTGTGATGGGCTTTTCAACTATCCTTGCCCCTAAATAGCAAGTACATAAAAGAAAGGTCTAAAAACAAAAAGACACTACAGGGTTATTCACAAAAGAGTGAAGAGTTTGGAGAAGGCAGGAGAAGAAATGACCAATCTAGGAGAAATTAGCTGAACTGGAAAGTGAGCTGAATTGGAGAATTTTTCAAAAATCAACAAATTTGGCCTATATTGGTCACTTCTCTTGCCTTCTCCAAACACGTCTCCTGCCTTCTCCAAACTCTTCCCCCTTTAGTGAATAACCCTGTAAATAAAATAAAAAATATCTACCCTAAATACTCCCCCACAAACCACAACCTTAAAATAAAAAATCACTTAAGGTCCAATCAATTTGCCAAAAACTATTTTACCAAAATCGCTCAGTTGATCCCTAATAATGAGGTTACAGCTGGATTTTTAAATGAAAGAACATTTCTATAGTTTCTGCTTATTTAGAAATCTAAACAAATTTCTAAACAATTTTGGGTCAGTTCTGGAAGGGCAGGTAATATGCAAAACACTTTATCTCCTAGCTCATACTATGAGAATATATAAGATTACTAGGAAACAAGCTGTTCCCTCACCCATGACTGCCATTATAAAAGTATGACACAGCTCCTAAACCTAACTGGTCCACACATGACTGTTAGTGGATATAAAAAATGACTGAATATAGGATCAATCATTCATAGTTAAAGCCCAAATCCAAGGTCAAATAAAACATTCTCACATCCATCCCTGCCTCCCCTTCACTGATCGATGGCCTGAAACCCCAAAAAGTCCCCTTTTTCACTTACCCTTAGCCATAATCATGTGATTATCCAGTGCCAGGTCCTTCTCCTCAATGTTTATTTCCTGGTGGGGTCCACATCACTGTCAATACTGCAATATTTATGGCAGTCACCAGCCTAGTTTGATTTGTTCTGTGGACCTTTATTTCCTGTGGTGGGTCTCCAGCTTGAATTTGCATACTAAATTATGTAATGATTAAAAGTAGTATTAAACGCTCAACTTTTTAAAATAATGAATGATATGCCCTAAGGAAAACATGCATTAGCACATAATTTACAGTATGGAAGGGTGCAAACATTTACTTTATTTGCTATATCCTCACGGGCAGGGCCCTCCTTAACATCTTGTCTTGAATTGTATTGTGATTGTAATGTCTTCCTTATATTGTAAAGCGCTGTGCAAACTGTTGGCGCTTTATAAATCCTGTATAATAATAATAATATATACTGGTGCCACCCCCGGGTCCCTGAACGGAGCTTCCGCAACCACGCTTACTGTGTATGATGTAATTTGGGGGCAGCACAGGTTCCAGGTGCTGTCCCTCAGTTAGCTTGAAGGAGGGAACAAGGGAGTGACTTGCCAGGGAGCTTTATGGTTTGCGTTAAACGCACGCACCCAGCTTGTACTGACCACGCTAGGGTGGCCTGGAACTACAAAAAGCATTTTACAAAGTTTGACATGGCACTGCTATTGGGCACTTGAAAATAGGACAGAATTGAAATATTTACCAAAAAAACACAGGTGCCCATTTAGTAAATGCATACCTAACACCAATCATTTCAACTAATCAAGTTTCACATGTCATCAGTTTAGAATAGTCAGAAGAGGAAATTATTGTTGCCAACTGTCAGGTAACAACACCTTGCATTAATAAAAGGCTTTATATATCTGTTTTTGGGTGAGGCTGGTTGATTTAATCTCCCAGCTTCTCATACCTCTTGGAGGCTCAGCTTGGAGCCCCCAGCACCATAGCTGCTAGCAATCTCTACCTTCTGAAGCAAGCAAGGCTTGGGCTCCTATAGATGGATCTGCAATTTATTCTACATTACACAAATGTGATTGAAGGACTCCAGAGGTGGAACCGCTCACTCCTCCTGATATGTAAGAAGCCGGTGTTTAACTTGTTTAACTAAAGTTAGTTTTGCAGTTTTGGGTGTATGCAAGTTAGTTTTAACTAAACTAACTTGCATACACCCAAAACTAAACAAGCACATTATAGAATCATACAAGTAATAAAAGAAAAAAATGCACTACAATGCATTTACAAAATGTATTTTGGCACAATTGAAAAACCCCATGCCAACGCGTACCTATTGTGTGCATGCTAACACAAACTCTAAACGAGAAGTAAAGTCAAAACTTTTTTTTTTTGGCTTTACTTATCTTTTGGGTCACAGGAGTACTTTTACTAATGTACTTCCGGGACCCAACGTCAGCATATAGCAGGCTAATGCACACTATATGCTGTAGCTGAGATGGATCACAACTATATTGTCGAGATTCATCCGATGCCTGATTGACAGCTATCCCTGCCTCTGTAGAGCCAGAGCAAGCTGTGCCTCCCCCTCTCTTATCTGTACCTCCAATGAGCACTGGGAGGAACAGAGAAGGGGGGGGGGATCCTTGCGGAGAACGGCGACCGACAGTCACTACTCTCTGCAGGGAGAAATTGTGAGCTGAGCGGTTACATAATCAGAGTTGGTTTGTGCCAGCTGCAGTGTCCCACACCAGCACTATTTTACTCTCCCGATACTGCTTTAATGTAATTTAGTACTTAAAAACCATCCCTTCAAATTCCAGCATGAATGACAAACTCAGAAAAGGCTCATTGATAACATTCTTTCTGCATGCCTACATGCAAGTTTAAATTTTGCAAGGTTTCAAAACAAAGCATACCCAAGTTTACTAGTGTATATTTGTTCGGTAGCTGGTAATTGCAGCGAATAAAGAAACATTTTTTAATTTAAATTACAAATAAGGTTTAGGTAGTGTAAATAAAAACAACATTCTCTAGTTTTAACGCATACATATATGGAAGCCCAATTTAAAAAAAACACAGGTGCCAGTTAAACACAGGATTATACATGTAACTTTACAAATCACAAAAAAAAAAACAAGCATAAATATCAATGCAAGAAACTGGCAGTGTACTGTAATGATTATTTTAAAACAAAAATAAAAATAAAAATGTAAAAACCATCATAGATCTGATGTGCACATTCACAGAAATCAGTTAATGCACAGGATAAATAATGTCCAAAACCTAATCCAGTTTGGTATGCATAAAGTCATTAAAACACATATTAAATACAACTAGTTTTTAGTTTTAGTACCCAAATTTGGCTTAATAGCAGCCTCCTGTAATAGTCTCCGTAGCGCCACCTGGAAGAGGCAGAACCAGGATTATGGGCCAATCAGTCTCTGCTGCATTCACAAGTGCCGACAGGAAATGTAGACAGAAGAAAGCAGGGGATAACCACTTCAGCATGCTGGTGCACATTCTTTGTCCAATCAGTAGTCCAGAGATATGGTTTGTTAAAGGAGCAGTATGGGAAAGCAAAAGGTATACATCTAGTCTGCATCACAGTTTTTTTTTTAGATAATTGAATAAAAATGTCTTTGTATATATATATAAAAATAAAAAATAGAAGTGATTTGATTTTTATCCTACTTTATTTAAATACACAAGATAACAGTCACTCTTGTACACAAGAGGCTTTAGACAACAGAGTGATTATGTCAAGAAAGAAATGGCACCTTTAAAAACTGTTGGCACAAAACAACTTCAGCAATTACAAAAGGCAGAAAAAATGACTGTACAAAATGCTACCGGTATATACAACAAATAACTTGTTCTAGGTACCTGCTGAACATAAACATAAAATAGAACAATCATGTGTTTTTTCAAAGAAAACCTATATGAACTACTATATAGGAGTAACCTTGGAAGCCCCATACAAATACTTTCAGATAGTCTGAAATTTGGGGGCTGAAGTGTCAGATCAAGCATGGTTGTGCAGGCTGGAGGAACTTAAAAAGGCCAACTCTGGGCAAATTCAACATCCGCCTCCCCAGCCACCATTTTTTAAAGCCCCTTTCAAAAGCACTGGAACTTCTTTTAGGAGTAAAGAACAGTGATCCACCACAGCAGTCCACCTGTGGCAGCAACTAGTTTTGTTGCCCTTTTACTTTGTGGAGACTTGTGGCTTAGTGGAATAAATATATAGAGATATATGTGGGCAATAAGTTGGGGGAGCTAAACTGTGGCAGAGTGGGGCCTGGCTGGAACAAAGACTAAAGGTTATTTTACTTAGTAGTCACAAAAGGGCTGTTTAAGGGCATGTGGCAGCTCTTTTTTGGAAAAGTATACATTTAATTGTTCTTGTCTATTATAATTAAGGTGTGGGTTATCAAACTGTAACCTAGAGATGTAGTCTTTGTTTTGTTCATACTCAGACTGATCAGATAACATGCAAACAAGTATACTGCTCTCTGTTTTAAATAAAACTTTTTTTCAGGATAGACCGGGGAGAGGTTAGAACCAAAGTCTTAGCTGTGTTAGATAACCCCCCACCCCCCCACACACACACTTCCTGTCCCCACGATTAATTAAACCTACGAGCATAAGTGAAGGAAGAACTCTCCAATGAGGACAGAAACATTCAACACTGTATTTAGTAGAGTGAGGTATTAGAATTATTTAGATTTCAGATCGTATTGGGGCTCATTTCTAATAGATAATGCTATCTGCTCTTCACTATGCACTGCTGTGCACAAAGCCATCTTATTCATAAAAATTAGGCTGCAGTGTGTAGCTGGCAAAGCCCCAAGGAGTTCTCTTTGCTGAATGGGGCAGAGAGAGAGCTCTGTGATTGGGGGAGAGCTAGTAATGTGATTGTTTTTACTTTTTTTATTTATTCAAAGTACATGTTCAGTTCTGCTGCTTTCCACCAGCTTCAGAGTCCCGAAGCCAGCAGACAGCAGAGCACATTTGTAAATCACATTGCGGCTGCACCACAGCCATAGCACCACTGCTTCTTTACTGAGCCCCTTAGTTTTGATGCAGACATTTCAGTGTAGGTTTATAAAGTGGACCGTAGCCAAGGCCATGAACATGCAAGCATTTATAGATTTTATTTTATATTCTATAATCTATTTATTTTGTAAACGCTGACTGGGGTTCAGCTTTAGGAATATGTAAAATACTTAAATGTCTATAGCCTGGCCACAGGCTCACTATAAAATGACCACAAGTTTACATGCTTGTCACTTAGACCTGTTTTTGCTTAAGTCACTTTCAGGATCATAGCACTTTTGATGTTGCTGCTGCCTTGCTCATTTTTTCGCCAGTTAGGCCCGGTTCACACCTGGGTGTTTTGTAGCGCGTTCGAACGCTCTGCAAAACGCTCAAACACTGAAATCCCATTATTTCCTATGGGTATGGTTCACACCTGGGTGTATTACAGGCTGTATGAACGCGCTCCAAAAACGTCCTACGCCCAAAGTACAGGAGCTTCTTCGGGGCGTATTTGTCGCGCGTTTCCATTGGGATACAGCCAAGTAGCCCTCTGAAACGCGCGTTTTTTTTTAACCACGAATCGTGGTAAAAATGCACGTCACGAAACGCGCGACAAACGTGCATATTCGATACGCATAGGTGTGAACCCAGCCTTAGTGTTAGGGCTCGCTCACACCACATCAGTTGAGCTGCACAGATCTATGCAGGCTCAACACCAGGGCACTGTTCCTACCACAACACTATTTTCAGGTGGGTTGTGCTGTGTTGTATAAAGATGCAGACCTGCTGCATTTTTTTCGCAATGCACCACACTTCACACTACCGCACTAGAGATGCAGTGCATAGAAGTGAATGCAATTACATTTTGTGATATTTCAATAAAGTTGAAAAAAGAAAAAGGAAAAAAAAAAAAAAAGGTAAAAAAGTGCCTTGCGTTGCACTGGCTCTACACAAAAGACACCAGACCGCATCTGTTTAAGCATGTGGGGTGGTGTGAACAAGCCCTTAAGTTTAGGGATCTGCAAGGGCAGAAATATGGGAGCTGCCACTTAATAGTGCAAGTTCCAGGGTTTTCATCCTGATGCCAGCTTCACTACTTTGTCATTACATGCAACTAGCATGTGCATATCAGGTGTTCGGAAACTTGATATGCAAATGTCCGTTCTAGATCAGTAAAGCAGTCAAGCAAGGGTAAGGATGATGACCCAAAGGATGTCAACAAAGCTGCTCCTATATTTCTATCCTCACAGGTTCCCTTTAGGAGTTAGAATAAGGTTAAGATTTAGGTTTAGGGGATAGTAACTAGTTACTTATATGTGATAAGCATACCACACGGATGCTAAAAAATTTATGTAAGCAGATTTTTGGTGCTGAAACTCTACTCAAAACAGCATCAATTTCCAGAAACCAAAAACTAATGCATCTTCTATTATATCTTTGGGAAACAATACAATATAATACTGCTCAGGAAATTAATTTCCAACCTTACATTACATGATCTCCATTACAGAAGAGCAGTGATGTCCGTGGGCTTGGTGCAAACCCAGTTCACCGAAGTTCGCCCAACCCCATGCAAAACTGACTGACACGCCCACCTCCTGGCCAAGTCAGTTACAGCAGGGGAACGCCAAGCACATGGTCATCACTACCGAGGAAAAATCAGCCAAGCTAATCTTTGTTCTCCTACTTCAGCAAAGATCACAGGACCTTGGTACTTTGGTCACATGATCAACCACACCATAGGATCTCAGAGAAACACTTTAAGTAACATGTAGCTTCTCTTAAGAGCTTTAAAGAATGGAGTCTCTTACTATGATAATACACAATCCAATTTTCATTCAGAGTGTAAGAGAAATGGACTGTTTTTTTTAGAGTTGTACTTTAAAAGAATGCAACAATAACTTGAGACAAAGTTTTCGGGAATAAAAAGAGAGTTTGGAAATGGTATGTGGTGTTGCAACATTCTTCTGTGGAATGCACCCTTAAAAATAAACTCTGGCTTTCAAAGTATCTTAAAATGCTTGGCTCCAAACATTAAAATGTGTCCTTTCTACTGACACAGGAATTTTTAAAGAGACAAAATCGTATATAAATCCTGGCTTTAAGGTTTTTTGAAGGAGAAAGGAGCCAGGTTTTTGATAAAAGGTAATGAAATCCACTGAGGCCATGGCACAAAAAAATAGCTCACAAAAACAGAAATGGACAAGAATTTAAAGGAGAAATGCAGGGAAAGGCAGAGTTTGGTGGAATTATTCTATTTTGGCAACCTACCCCATTTCAGTCATCTAAACATTCTGTACCATGAAGTCCCTCCCAAATTTTCTGCAGACATTAGACATCCTTATAGGAGGTTTATGGGAAATCATCTGATGAAGAGGACAGAGGCCTACTGCAGAAGAACTGGGGGAGTATGTAATTTAGGGTCCACAAAAGAAAAGCAGAAAAAACAGGATTTTTTACTTATCAGTAAAATTCATTTCTTGAAAGTACAGTACAGTACACAGGCTGATTCATAAATGTCTGCGGCTATATGTAGATACCTCAGTTGATTGGACACTGGAATTGCCAATCAGAGCTGTGGAACACAAGCTTATTCTTAGATGACTGGAACATCTAATGCAATACAACTAAGTGGTGGGCAACACAGCAAACCCCGATAGGCCCACAGAACAAGGGTTAAGTACCCCAACTCAAAGAGCAGCCTGAAGCAGCTTGCAGCCAAAACTTGCATCGGGGAAGGCCTGAGCATCCACCTAGTAGAACGTCATATTTGAGAAACAGATGTCCGGTGCTAGATGGCCCAAGAAAAACTGATCTAGTCAAGTGCACCCGACAGGGAGAGTTGGAATCCTATCCTTAAGGTAGGTTTGAACAACAATTTGCCTGACTCACTGACCTAACCCTAACCCTGCAATAGTCCTCAGGAAGGACAAAGGAGGCAACTGCTGGAAGGAAGCCAAATCTGACAGTAAACTCTCACTGCTCGTAACACAGCCAAACAATGAAGAGAAAACTCCTAGGGGTGCTTCAGAGCAGGACAAAAAGAAGTAAAGACAATATATTGATTAAGGTGGAGGGAAGAAATCCAGAGAGAAGAAGCCATAAACACCTGTCAGTAGAGATAAGCAATCCATAACCTCAGGAGACTTGTTATATAAAGGTTGTTTTAAAGCTCTGACTGGGTTTTGCCAGTGTCCAATCACCTGAAAGTATGTGCATACCCAGTCATCTACGAATCAGCCTGTGTCTTGTAATGTATGATTAAGAAAGTAATTTTAACAATCCGTACACATCATACGTAGTTGCACACAGATTGCAATGGGTTTAAAGTGCAATGAAAGGGATTTGAGTCTTCGACACTTCTTATACTTCCATATATATGCATACCCTTTTGCCATGGTGCCATCCAGCCAAAGTTTGTTTCTATCAATGGCTCACAGAGCGCTGCTCCACTCTAAATCTGTCCTAAATGGCAACACTTTTTGTGACATTACCAGCACAGCTGGAACTAATGTCATGCCAACACACTTAAACATGCATATTGAGTTTAGTATTTCCATAAACTAAGCCCAAATGATAAACAATGATTCATCATGACCACAGTTATGTGGCTTCTCCGATACTGCAAAATGGTTCCTTTTTACTTTAGTCTGCACTGAAACAGTGTAGGCTTCACATGTATGATGTTTGCACCCGCCCCCACCCTCTAAATTATTTTCCTTTTATCAGCTGTATCACCTGTGTGCCAGCAGCAGAAAGTAAGAAAGTGAGAACCTTACTCTTCAGTGTAATGCTAAACAAGAAGTAACGATTATAATAAAATATAAAAACAAATTCCTTCAATTAACAGTCAAAAAAGTGACAAATCATAAATTAAATCCAAATAATATTTCAAGTAACAAAATAAAACATTGGCAAATCTTTTCACATAACAAGCTGTGGGAGGGTTGTGATATCCGCCATACAGCATTGTGTGTGATCACTTTGTTGAACGGCTTCACTTAAAGTGCAATCAGACAAGTTTCCCAAAACAAAATGTGATTTTAACAAGCAACACCAAAAGAAGATTTGCTTCTGATGCTATCTGAATAGCATTTATACAGCTCGGACAATCAGAGCCATGCAGTAGGTAGTACAACATACCGACATAATTAAAAAAACACAAAAATGTTACAGTACAACCCTTCCTCCATGAAAAAATGCACAAACAGAAATCTACATTGGACTTGGCCTCCTAGTGACTTGAAGATTTCCTGGCACTTCACACTCCTCCATGACCAGACGTGTTCCTCTTAATACAAGTTCATGATCACCGCAGGTTAACTCTCGATCTATTGCATCCTCTGTGCTGTTCCCAACAACTCGTCTTGATGCCACAGATTCTGTACTCACTGTTGTGTCACCGTACGTTAAGCTTATGTCACCATCGTTTAATATAAGGTCAGAGTCGTCATCCTTTAACTGTTCTTGGTTCTACAAGAGAGAGAAAAAAAAACCTCTAAGGCTTAGAATTAAAGCCCAACTCTAGCTGCGCAGTCTTCAGCAGCACGTAAAAAAATAAAAAAGCACCTCTTCCTGCTATACTCTCCCAATCTATGGCGCAGGCTCATCGATTTAGCACCGCACCTTTTACCCGTTAAATGACACCCAGCACCAGTCAACCCACTTCCTGTGGGCCCTGGTTTTACAGACACAGTGCTACAGAGAGTGCCATCACGCTGCTCTCTGCAGCATTTAGGATCTGTCCATATTGTTTTGAGCTCTTTCTCCGGACACAGAATACCAAGGCAGGACCACTAAGAAAATTAATGCAGCCACCACACAAAGACTACATTATAATAATAATATATATATATATATATATAATTTTTTTTTTGGGGGGGGGGGGCGGGGGGTAGAAAATATAATTTCTAATCCATTGCCAGGTAAAACTATTCTAGCTTACTGTGCATTATCCATTTCCCCTTTAATGTGTGAGTTAAAAAAGCAAGCCTCCCCACAAGTAAAAAGGGCAATTTCACTCAGAGTAATAAAGTAACCTGTTTCACCATCTGTAACTGATAATGATGAATGCCACTTTCTTGCATAATGCAGGTACAGTGAAAATAAACAAACACCTTACCTCATAGGCCTGTGGACTGGTTAGACATCTTGCAAGTGGGCCACAGCAACTTGGAAGTGTTGTAGTGAGGGGGGGTCCACTGTGTGTTAACAGAGGTTTCAGATAGCTACACGTGTTAAGAAAAAAAAACTTACAGTGTTGTTTACATCACTGACATAATAATAAAAAGTCACCAAACTAATACCTGACAATTCTTAAACTGGTTGTGGCACTTAAAGTGACATTAAAAGGATATTTTTTTTCCCTCCCCCCCCCAATGTTAATGTAAGCACTTACCTTACATGATGTCTCTTAATCCAATCTTCCTCTTCTTTCCTGATGGTTTCATCTGTCCAGCGGCTCTCCCATCCAGCGCTGACTCCTCTCTGCTTGCAGGCACTTCCGATCCAGCGGTGTCTGCATGCGTCCATAGACTTACCTTGCGCCTCTGCTCGTCTCCCGGCCGAGAATCCGAACTGCGCATGCGCCCGCCCCAAGATGCTTTGCAGCCGCTGGAGCAGTTTCGTTTTCTCGGACGGGAGCGCGCACGAAAAAAAAGGTGAGTTTAAACCGCTGTTAAAGTGGGTTTAAAAAAAAAAAAAAAAAACTTTTTGCCTATATCTACTGCTTGCTAGCAGTAGATATAGGCAAAAAAAACAGAGGCTTTAGAACCACTTTAAGACACAAAAACTGAAAAGATTGTTTATTACTTCATATTTTTTTCTTCTTTTTAATAAATGTGCAATTATGTGCAAGCAAATATTGCTCTCTCTTTTAAAGCCTGTATTTTTCTTTTTAATGTCCAAACCCCAAATTACTACATGCACAATGCACACCTTTGTGCTTTTTAACTGTGTTTGTTTGATTGCACTGTGCAAAGTAATGGAGAAATGTTCAAAGTTCCCTGGTGAGCATCACTTTACAATGTACTTGTTTGCCCCTAGGCACATACAGTATGAGTTTATCTGCAGAAGGACCGCTTGAGAAAACATGATGATGAAAAAATTATTCTGTGCTTAGCACAAAGTTCAACTGCAACAGTAAAAGTTCAAGGATACTTGTGATCAAAGTTGTACCACAGTCTGAAAAGCCAGGCACTCTCTGTTTTTGTACTCCTTCGTTCAGTCTCTGGAATTCCCTATAACAAAAGCATAAGAGCACTCATAACTACAAAATGTTACATTATAATCTTCAACCCTGAAACAGCAGTCTACAGTGCTAAAGAATATCATGGCATAAAAGGAATGATAAATCATAATTCTCATAATCTGATCCATCAGCTTCTTTTAACAGACTTTCCCCAAAATGTATATCCTGAGCCGGACTAAACATCATCTCTGTTGGGTTTTACTGCTGCCTGAGTCCTAGTTGATGAGACTTTTCCTTACTTCAGTCATAATGACAATGGGTGACCTTAGGATAACCTTGCTTTCATTGTGTTCAGGTATACATATGTCACACTGTGGGAAGCCCTATAGATGATGGAGCACTCAGTAAAGAAGCACCTTAAGGCCTTTTGGTCACATTAGACAGATTTTGCATTCCTTCGCATGTCTATGGGAATGCAAAACCCGCTTATAGAAGGTCAAATGCAGCTCATATTAATTCAATGCATCAATGCGCTGGTCGATGAATTCTGAATGATCTCAGAAGTGTCCTAAACTGATATAAAAGTGATGCCATCGACAAAAGCTCAAAGTCCGTTGACACGAGCCATAATGCTGGTATGTGGATTCATCGTACAAAGCTTTGCATAAGTATTCACCTGCTTGGACCTTTTGTTTTGTTACAACCTGGAATTTAAATGGATTTATTGGGATTCTATGTCGTCATCAATCTACACTAAATGGACTATGAAGTTGAAGTAGAAAGAAAACCCACTTTTACCCCAAACAATTAATTAAATATTAAATCCGGTTTTGGGTTTGCCTGTCTCCCGAGACCAAAACTTACCTTTTTGGTCCTAGGCCATAACCCAATGTGTGGTTAAAAGGCATGGCAGCCCCTTACCCTAATAACTCTAGTGCCATGGTGACAGCATCACACAGGCATGTTTTTTAAATAACCGGAAAATGGAAATTGGTCAAGACTAAGAACAAGATGGATAGAGCCAATTACAGGGCAATTCTAGAGGAAACCTGTCACAGTCTACAAGGAGACCCAAGAATGGGCCAGACGTTTACCTTTCAGCAGGAAAATGACCCTAAACACACACCCATAGCTGAATGGATGTGGTATAAAACCAAGAACCTGATTGTCTTAGAATGGCCCAGTGAAAGCTCAGAACCTAGTCAACAGAGAAGCTTTGCCAAAACTTGAAACCTACTATTCACCAATGGTGTCCATTGAAACAGACATGGCTGGAGTAGTTTGGATCTATATGCGCAAAACTGGTAGAGACCTACACAAAAAGAGCTGGTGCCAAATACCAAAAAGTATTTCCACCAAATAATGACTAAGGGGAGCAAAGACATATGCAACCAACTAATGTATGTTTTCTCTAATGTTTGTTTAACTTCAAAGTGTTAAAGCGTAATGTCGCATAAACTGGATAGTAAAATTACAGGTCAAATCCAATGTTTAATTTTATGCTTTTGATCGAAAAATGTGGGGTGAATACTTCAGCAAAACACTATCTCGGAAAATGTAAGCAGACTATAAACTGGTTTTACTAGAATATTAAAAGTAAAAGCAGGTTTTAACAAGCACAGTTCTGTCTGATAAAACCGAAGAACACAAAAACGTTCTGCAACTCTTTTACATATATTTAGAATACAGACATTTATGGGTTTGATAACACAGATAAAAACTTGCTTTCCCTGGCAGACATAGCACACACTTGTCCTTTGTAGAGCAAATAGCCAACTATGAAAAAGATTCTCTGGAATTCAGAGATAAAATAGATGCAAACTATTCTAATCCATATCAGATGACAAGACACGGCTGGTGTTCACTGTCATTTGATTACACAGCAACATGGGGGCACATGCTATGCTCAGACAGACAGACTACCACCCACACAAACCCATCCGGACATGCTGTTTACATCACTTGGTCAAATTTTTGCGGAATTACATCACCAGTTATTTTAATCCATTTTAACAGTCAATTATTCCTACTGTATTTCATTTTCCAAAGTAACAAAAGTTTTAATGCATTTCTCTCTGCTGCCTGGTCTACAATAGCTGCTTTTTTGGTGCCTTGCAAATGATATGATACAATAAACAAGAGACATTAATAATAAATGAACATAATCCTCTCCCTGAATCTATCTCTCAAAGAAAATATTGGAGACAAAACACACTGATTATTGGGCGACAATTCCTTCATCTACTTTTAGGTATATTTCCTAAAATGTATGTTCTAGCTCTCTTTTTCAACAATAAATGATAACTATATATTGGCTAAATTACTTCAAATGATTTTAAAGTGAAAAGGTATTTAACCACTTGAAGTCCGCAGTGTTAAACCCTCTTCCTGTCCAGGCCATTTTTCAGTATTCAGCGCTGCGGTACTTTGTCTGACGTTTATTCTGTCATGCAACGCTGTACTGAAATGAAATTTATACCATTTCTTAGTGACACATAGAGCTTTCTTTTGGAGGTACACTTGTGCTCATAAGTTTACATACCCTGGCAGAATTTATGATTTCCTGGCCATTTTTCAGAGAATATGAATGATAACACGAAAACCTTTATGTCACTCATGGGTAGTGTTTGGCTGAAGCCATTTATTATCAATCAACTGTGTTTACTCTTTTTCAATCATACTGACAACAGAAACTACCCAAATGACCCTGATCAAAAGTTTACATACCCCAGTTCTTAATACGGTGTGTTGCCCCTTTAACATCAATGATAGCTTGAAGTCTTTTGTGGTATGTGTGGATGAGGCTCTTTATCTTCTCAGATGGTAAAGCTGCCCATTCTTCCTGGCAAAAGCCTCCAGGTCCTGTAAATTCTTGGGCTGTCTTGCATGAACTGCACGTTTGAGATCTCCCCAGGAGTTGCTCAATGATATTGAGATCAGGAGACTGAGATGGCCACTACAAGGGTCTGTCAGGAAGCCAGAAACTCATTGGCCTTTTATACACACACACACACAGATCACAGGTGAGGATGGTTCCCTTTAATAGCCATTCACACCCCTTTGTGTCAACCTGTGTGCATGTGATCAGGCCAAAATCACCAGGGTATTTAAACTTTTGATCAGGGTCATTTGGGTAGTTTCTGTTGTCATTATTGATTGATAATAAATGGTTTCAGCCAAACACTACCCATGAGTGACAGAAAGGTTTTCGTGTTATCATTCATATTCTCCGAAAAATGGCCAGGAAATCATAAACTCTGCCAGGGTATGTAAGCTTATGAGCACAACTCTATTTAAAATCACCAATGGGGGGTTTTATTTTTTCATATATTAAGGAAAAATTACCGAAAATTAGAAAAAAAAACTATTTCCCCTATATTAAATGATAAAACATTTATTATTAACCAATTTTTTTGCTAAAATATATGAGACGGGGTCACGTCGGGTAAATAGACACCAAACATGTCAAGCCTTAAAATTGCACGCGCGTGCGAAACCCCAGAAAACTACAATACCCAAAATTGGCCATAGGCGACGCTTTAAAAGCTTTTACCGCTCATCAGTTTAGTGTTATCAGTGATTGATGGCCCTAAAATTATTGCTCTCACGCTGACGTTCGTGGTGATATGTAACATGTGTAGTGCAATTGTCATTTTCGCACGCTGGCGCATCGAACACGTATTTATGTTTATATGTGCGTAAACGTGGGGGTGGGGGGACTTAAACATTTATTTTTTTTTAACTTTCACATAGGGCGATAACAATCACCCCCTATATAATAGCAAAGGCACACTGACAGGTCCTCTTTATGGAGACATTAGGGGTCTCTAAGACCCCTAATGTCACCTGGGGACCCCAAAATAAGCTGATGAAGCAGAGATCTGCTTCATCAGCTTCTTCTCTCTGGCTATAGCAGCCAGATGACTGACAGGTGAATGCGGAAGTGATGTGTAAAACATCACTTCCGCATCCACAGCACGTAGGGAGATCAGCGAGGAAGATGCTGATCTCCCTCCCATCTTACCTCCTGACGCCCTCCCGAGCCGGTCCCGGGCCGCAGATGGGCTAGCGGTTCCCGTGATTGAAGGTGAGGGGTCAGGAGGGGGTGGCACTCATGGCGGCGGTGGCACTCGAGGAGGGGGGCGCGCAGCCAGCACATACATACGGTTGGCAGGCTATAGTGCCGCCGATCGGGTGTATGGCAAAACAGCCGGTAACGGCTGTAAAGAATGGGCGGATTTTTTCTGCCCGTGCGCGAGAGCAGGAAAAAAAATGCCATCTCACAGCGGCAACCCGCCCGTGTGAGTCCGCCATTTTTTCACAAAGGGCGGGCGCAAGAGGTTAAGATATTTCGAATGCTGATCAAATCACTTACAATCACTTGATGTTTAAGAGTTTCAGCTTCCGGCAAGCTGGTCGCAGCCGGTTTGCTGAGCACTGGCTCGGATATCCTGTTTTAGGGTGGCTTCTTTCCCTTGCAGGGTCTTATGGAGCCAACTTTGGGTGTAGAAGTAAGCGGTGTGTGACTCCACAAACACACAGGCCCAACAAGGCAAACCACTCCCTTGTTCCTCCATCCTCCCTTTCACAATTTCCAAACTAGTAGATGGAGACTTGCTGGAGTCAGCTCTGTCCCTTGTGACCTTGTACTGGACAGGAAGCTCAGAGAAGCCAACCTGAAAGAGTTGGAGCCAACTGTACAGAAACATGTCATCTGTAAGTGCTTGGGCCAAATTGTAAAGAAATACTTAGATGATATTTGTCTGATCTGGCTTCTTTACTGAATCAAAGACTGAGAGATTAAAACTACTTTAAATTCGGGCTTAGCTGTACCTCAAATAAGATAAATATGTAGGCTTTCATTTCTTGTCTTTGAAATTTCTAGTTGCCTACTCACCCCATAACCACTTTAGTTATAAGGAATCCCTATTGCGACAGGTGTGTGCTGCCTGCTTTTATGGGGTCTGTGACTCAAAAGTGACTAAAAGAGTCTGTTTACAGGGCTGTGCTGCCAAAAACATACTAGATACATCCGTGGACGCGAAAAGGGTTAAAACCTACACAAACAGGGCCAGTTCACCTAAACAGCAACATGAACATTTTCTAATTGTATAGTGCTACAGAATATGATTACCTTACATAAATAAAGTATATTTAAACAAAAACAAAAAACATGAAAAGACTTGCATACACCAAGTCACCTAAAAGGGGATATGCATGGCACTGGTACAAATGAAAGGAATTGGAAGCAGCCTAACATTTCAAAAATGTAAAAAAATAAAAAATAAATAATAATATCTTGAATATGAGAAATTGATATTTACCAATTGGTCAGTCTCTGAATCCACCCCAACTCTTCAAAACAAACAAAAAAAATAAAACAAAGATAAAAGTTAATACATCAAAAACAGTGTACATTGGATGTCATACAGCAACCAGATTCCAATATAACATTTGTCTAGCACAGTTCATTGACAAAGTACAGTAGAATCTTGAAGCAAGTAAGCTAGTTGGAAGGTAGTGAATGTAGTAATGCTAGGTGGAAGCTGTCTTGTACTTGACTGAGACCTCTGTACATATTAGGAAGTCTCAGAAAACCATTGCAAACTCCACTCAACAACTTTTAACAGTACTTTGGAGAATAAGGCCTGTTTCCCACCTTGCACGTTCAGAGGACCCAAAACAATATGCCACACGCTTGGGAAAACGCGCACAAACGCAAAACACGGTGCCATTAGTTTCTAATGGCACCCCAAACGCGGCCGGGAAGCCGTGCGATTTTCCACGCATGCAAACTCGCACAAATGCGGCAGAAAAACCGCATGCCCCGAAATAGTGCAGGAGCCTTTTTGCCGCGTGTATATGACCCCATTGAAAATCAATGGGGCTGTGTGTAAACTTGAACGAAAACTGAAGCAGAAAAAGATCAGGTACCTTACCCCTGCCAGACATGGCTGTGCTGTGTGACAGAGCTATGCATGGGATGGACAGAAACATAATTCCTTTATTAGGTAAAACAGCTCCACTTGTGCATTTAGCTGTTTGCCTTCAATTCAGCGTTAAACGTCTTTTTTCATATTGCAGCATATTGTATATTTTATTTTTATATACAGACTGTTAGTCAGGAATAGATTTTCTCTTCCTCGTTATGTACCAAGTGGGTGAATACCATACAACTCATAACAGAAGACACAGAAAGGGGCCTGGTCTGAATGTTCGCAGGCTCTATTTGTGCTTGAGGCGTTACTGATTTGGGACAACTTTTAACTCATTTGTGACCAGTTGGCCAGCATCAGAAGCCTTTATCTCTTGCACAAAGCTCCTACAAAACATATTCAACATTCCACAGCAAGCATACCATTTGCTTAGCCACAGGAGACTTAAAATGAGACTAAATTTAGGAGTTAAATCTTACAAATGCATTCTAGTATCTGAACTAGTAACAAAAATGTAACTTATTTGTGTATCACTCGGCTGTAGATCCTCAAATCATCTCTGAATTGGTGCTGACACTGTCCTTCCTTCTGGAGGGTGGCTACTTTTGTTTCCCATGGTCCCTGTGTGTGTTGTAAAGTGGCCACCGCTCCAAGCTCACTCTGGTGATAGACTACAATCTCACATTTAGTTAGCTAATTTGTATTGAGGTTATAGTCTTAAAATGTGATTGAGCTTGGAGCGGTGGCTACTTTACAACATACATGGACCAGGGGGAACAAAAGTAGCCACCCTCCAGAAGGAAGGACAGTGTCTGCACCAATTCAGAGATGATCTGGGGATCTACAGCTGAGTGATACACAAATAAGATAGAATTTTGTTAATAGGGTACTTGAATGTATTTTTAAGATTGCACAGGAATCGGTATCTGCAGCTCTACACAAAGGGATTACACAGAAAGTATGTATTTCCATCATTCTTCAAAAATATGTACACAAACTAGCAGTTGCCAATAACTATCAAGTGTGAGCACCGATAGAGTTTCATGGAAAAAAACAAAATGCTAACAGAAATGAAGTGACATCTACTGGACAAACAGAAGAACACATTGGTTGATGACATCAAATGTTAGATGGATTTCAAAATAAACAGATCACGAACATTTAATGCACAGGAAAGAGTTATCTGGACAGTACAACCTCCTATCGTGCAATAGGAAGAAGCAGGCATTCACAGTTGTCTTCAATTTATATTGCCAACATTCTTTAAACCCTATAGAGCAGGGATGGCCAAACTCCGGCCCTCCAGCTGTGGTGAAACTACAAATCCCACAAAGCATCTCTCTCCGGGAGCCATGTCTGTGAGAATCTTGCAAAGCCTCATGGGATTCGTAGTTCCACCACAGCTGGAGGGCCGCAGTTTGGCCATCCCTGCTATAGAGGATGGACTGTGGCAAGGTTTCTCTACAGATTTCTCTAATGTTTTTAGCATCTCCAAAAACAGAAATGCTCTTACCTAATATGCAAGCATGAGAGCATAGCAGTGGTGCCACCTCCAAATACCCAGACTGTAAAGAACACTATGAGAAGCGTAGTAGAAAACATCATCCGTCGAGCATATGTGGCAGTGTCCCGAATAGACAAAGCAAATGCCATTGCTCCACGTAAACCTGAAACCATACAAGTGGAACATACATATGACAAAAGATCACAAAATCTATATTCGTTTTGAAAGCTAGAAAAGAACCAATTTAAGATGGAAATGCCTAGCAATTCTGGGTACGGGTGAACATGTGGCTCATGTAACAGTGCTAAGTACTTCCTGACTGGCCCAGCACAGTCACACAGGTCCAGGGAAGAGGTCTAAAGCCCTGTGTAAGCACCGACTAGTTGGTTTGGAGCTTACAAAAGGTTTTCTTTTCCTGATTGTAGCTGCTGAAGGTAGCAGCAGGAGTAGATGCTGCTAAGGGGAAGGGGGGAGCTAAAATAAACTTTTACTTTGCCCTGCCTAGGAAAAGGAAAGGTTCACTTTAGTCTTCTTTAGTGTGGAACTCCAGACAAAAAAATAACTTTTATTCTTGTTTTGGGAAGAGTGGGTAAGGGTTAGAATTTCTCAGTACACGTTTCCTTTAACATGTGCAGTGAAAGGACTGCCCCTCTTTACTTTAGGGAAAGGTCTTTTGCTGGCAGTGAACAGATGTTCTGTCAGGCAGAGGTTAACGTGATCATGATCATCTTAAATATTCACATGCGAACTTCCCCACAACCTTACAATTATAGGTGAAACTGGGACTTTCATGTAGCTTCTAAACAATGTATAGACCACCTCCATCAGCTACATGCAGGGAAACTTCCCATCTTTACGACTAACTTCTAAATTATGTACACATAATGTAGCCATTTGCAGATTTTAGATTTTAACAAGTACAATAAAAATACACAACCTTGATATCTGTAAACACAAACACACACACACACAAAAGCCAACATACCTGCAAACATCATCATGTGCTGGAGTTTTGAGCCAATCTTATTTCTTCTCCCCAGATTAAGCAAGAATGAGAGAGGATAAATATTAGCAGCTCTGCCAAGGAAGACTGCAAGCTGTGAGAAAGTGTTAAGGAACAACAAAATCGTGTACAGAGAATATGGTTAAAGGGACATTAAACCCTCAGATTTTTTTAACATAAACCAATACTGTAATGTGTGCCTTACTGTAATCCATGGTTGTTTCCCTTCTCTTTGCTGCTCTTCCTTTTAAATCCTCATGTCTTCTCATGCTTGGAGAGAACTTCCCTTTTCAGCTCAGGGCCTCTTCCTGTAGTGCTGGCTCAGGTTACAAGCCTATACAAACGGATACACAGACACCGTGTATCCATTCCTGAGACAAGGCAGTCTGCTGCAAAACAGAAGTTCTGCAGAGCATGAGAACAGATACAGATTTAAAAGGAAGAGCAGCAAAGAGAAGGGAAACAACCATGGATTACAGTAAGGCACACATTACAGTATTGTTTTATGTTAAAAAATCTGAGGGTTTAATGTCACTTTAAGCATTTTTGCAGAGATACTGTAAAATGTTTAGAACATACATCGGAGAATGCCAAAGGAATTAATCTGCAACGGTTCATGGGCACAGGCAAATGTATGCGTCCTCACAGAACCATCTTGATGCCCAATGGATGTTGGTTCCTCCATAATTGTAGCTACATAGTGCACTCAAGTGTGGGCACTAATTTCTCCACCTACTTCCTCAATGGATCTGTCGCCTGTTGCCTAAAGAATGTAGAAGTTTAGATATTCTTGCAGAAAGGCGAGATCACCAAGTAGACCTCCCCAGTAATGGAGAGGTCAACTGACACAGGAACCTCTCAAACTACATGCTCCAAAAGGTATTGTCTTCCACCTTTAAATACATCATTGAGTTGTGGATAAAGTGGCTTTCAGTTGTATTTTTGGCTCTTTGCCTGCTTTAAGCACCTCTCCTGGCTGCTGAATTTTTCATTGTTGTGCTAGACACAACAATGAATGTCATAGATATGTAACATACAAACTTATTGCTGACTTCTTCACCGTCTAGATATAAAAAAGGAAGTTGCTTGAGGAAGTAGAGTTTTGACTCGTTCTACCAAGTACATTACAGATTACTATTAAAAGGATACAAAAGCCCCCAAAATGAATGTGGGATTGAAGACATGATTTTGGAAAGTAAACAGAGCCAGACCCATGTAGGAGAAGATGAAGTTTTCTGCCAAAAAATTCAAAAGCTCAAACAGCTGAGAGGAGAAACAAGGAAAATAATTAGTGTGAAAACTGAATGACATTTTCTTCATGTTATTCTCAACTAGAAAATACCCAGAAGAATTAGTCTGGATCTACACCACATTTCTCTGTACACTTTAACTCACTCCTAATGTTTATACCAGATTACAAAAATGCATATCTGGCTGCTTGTTACCAAACCTGGCAATTGGGCAAAGTGGGGAGCAGCAGGTATGTGCAACCACCCCAGGGCGCTAGAATGTTATGTCCCTTACATTTTATATTCCACACTTTTCAGCCAAAACCTTTTTTTTGGAATGAACAGGGAAAGGTTAGATCTTCTGTGTTTTTTTCATCAGTATGTGTCCCCATTGGGGAAATGTCCACTTAATTTCTACCAGGACAGAAAGTGATGGGAATTCTCCCTAATAGCGACACATAAAATATAAAATACATAAAATAAAATATATTTTATTTGAATGTAAAAAGATGAGAAATTCCAACAATGTTTTTATTGCTGTGTTTACCTCCCGCAGCCTCCCATTAATTGACCTGGTGTTACAGGCCAAGGAAGCAAGGTAAAATCTCCAAAATGAAGTAACAAAACACAAAAAACAGACAGAAAACGTAACATTTCCCTAATCTAAAACAGAAATAAACACCTTGAGTTAGGTTTTACGGTAAGGGATCAAGGCACATGGGTAAATTGTTGTTTTTTTTCTTCTTTTAAATATCTGTGCCCAAAGCACTATGAAGAGAACCACTATTGGTGTGTTCATGAAGCTGGAAACCAATGTACTGTAAAAAATGTGCTGAAAACATTCAAATCAGATTCCTCTACACTTGCAGGTTAATGGGCCACTTGGGTTATTGTTTGAAGCAACAACTTCCAGAATAGCATTAACCCCTTCATGACTGAGGACTTTTTTTCATTTTTTTGCACCCATGTTATATTCCACATTTTAGGCCTGAAAATGACTTAAAACCCCCCAAACATTATATATTTTCTGAATGCCAAGACCCTATAGAATAAAATGGCCGTAGTTGCAAATTTTTATGTTGCGCAATATTAGCCCCAACATTTAGTGAAACATTTAATTAAATGCCCCATAGCACAACAAAATACCCATTTTTTTTAATGAAATATAAAAGATGAGGTTACAACGAGTAAAACGATACCCAACATGCCCAGGCTACAAATTGCGTGAGTCCGTGAAACGGCCAAAAACTGCAGTACCCCAAAAAGTCCATAGAAGACGATTTAAAAGCCCCTACAAGTCATCAATTTAGACATACCCCAAAATACTGGCCCTAGAATTATTGCTCTCACTCCGGCGTGCACGGCGATACCCAACGTGTTCGGCGTTTTCATACGTAGGCGCACCCGACGCGTGTTTACGTGGCCAGTAACGAAGGGGTTAAAGAAGATCCTTATTTTCATTTTCTAGCTTACTGCAGTAGAGAGATCTGAATGATTGCTGTGGCTAAAACAGAGTATTGTAGTTTGTTCAAATCTCTTTTCGAATATAAGCCCCAGCGTATCCCACTATCCTTAAAAGGAAATTAGAATGGTTTTGGATAACATTTTTAACGTTTATAAGCTGGTGTTTATATATCTGTTTATTGTGTGTAATAAATATTTAGAGCGAGATGCATGTTCATGTAAAAGGGAACATGCTTTTATCAAACTGGCTTAGTCCTTCAGCTCATTAAACGCATGGCTACAGGAAAACAAAATCAGCCTATAACTATTTAATTTGTATCCTTGCCTTTTGTGTGCACTCTCTGCTGCAAGAGAATATACAATTCTGACTTGTGAAACTCCAATATCCTTCTGTTTATCATGTATAAAAGGTGCCCATACACTGTACGATTCTCGTACGAGAATTGCGGGAAATCCCGCGATCGTACGAGAATCGTTCAGTGTATGAAAGGCGTGCGACCGTTTCTACTGTACGTGCCCACTGCCCGTTCTGCATTGCGGTCATCGGAAGCCCGCCCCTCAGCGGGGCGGGCTTCCGATGATCGCAAGTATGATCTGCCTGTCCAAGGTGGGCAGATCGTACGAGCTTTCAATAAGCATACGAACATCGCAAGACAAAAGTCTTGCGATGGTCGTAAGGTGTATGGGCACCTTTACACAAAGAGAACTACAAAATAGAAATACCTGTTTTGTTCGTATCTGGGACTCTGCAGATAGATTGTTGTAGGTGTAATGTGCCTGAGTAATGCCGCAAAACAAGACTGCAACCACACCTGTAAATAGATATAGAACATAACGTTATCAAACATCCAATCAGAAATAATCTTTTCTTGCATTCAACAACTGTAAATAGAAATCATTTTAATAACTATGGGCTAAAGTGCTCACATACAAACGTTGCAATCAAATCATACAATTGATCTAATCCATATTGTACAACCCCAATTCCCAAAAAGTTGCATACTGTAGATGATTATTTAAAGTCTTTACAATTTCACGTTGGGGAACATTATTCTGAAATTGTTTGACCATTTTAGAAGTGCAGCTTTGCACGGACTCCTTAAGATGCTCTTTTTATACCCAGCCATGTTACTGACCTGCTGCCAATTAACCTAATTAATTGCAAAATGTTCTGCCAGCTCTTCCTTGTTAGTACCACTTACTTTGCCAGCTTGTTGTTGCCCTGTGCCAACTTTTTTGAGATGTGTTGCTGCCATCAATTTAAAAAAAAAATGTTTGTCTTAAAATGGCACATTTTCTCAGTTTAAACATTTGATATGTTTTCTATTGTGAATAAATCTGAGAGTTATCAGATTTGCAGATCATTGCATTTTGGTTTCATGTAGATTTTACAAGGCGTCCCAACTTTTTTGGAATTGGGGTTTTAATTGAATCTTAGAAAAAGTAAAGAGAAACGCGCGTGTAATCGTTTTTAATCATTTTTAAACATAACCTATCCTGCAGGTGAGACGCTCTTAGATTGTTTTGAAATGTGCGGTGTTATCAAATTATTTTGCCTTTCAATTCAGTATTTTCAGCCATAATTTGGATCAAAGCAAAAGGTCAAATAGTTATTAATTCAAATTTTCAATAAAATAATTTTTTTCCCCTTGATATTTTAAATTAGTGTAAAATATATATAAGTAAATAATGAAGTGGAGTCACTCTTATAACAGTCATTTGGTGGACCATTAAAGCAGCGGATATGGCCCATTTGTGCCTGAAATAATAGTCTACCAATAAACTGGGATCCATTTTTTTATGGGCACACCAAATAGAAAAAAAAACCCACAACAAACAACTTTCAGACATGGCAATAGTCCAAATTAAAGTGTATCTCTAGGCAAAACATTTTTTAGTTTTAATGAGTGGGGAAGGGTTAGACCCTCAGTCAAGTTTTAATTCTTGTCTGTGTCTCCATTGGGGAGATTTTCCCCCTGTATTTGTACTGGTGACCAATGTCACAAAGACAGTGAGGGGAAATCCAAAAATGACAAGAGGTAGCTGGAAATCTTAGAATGGTGACTCCAGTTCCAATTACAAGTGTCTAAGAGTGGAAATTCTCCTCACTTATGTCAGCATTACTCACGGAAGAGCAGTGGAGCATGCAGACATCACTCAGCATACCTGTGTAACCACATGCTTCAGCCAGAAGAAAAGTGCTCCACGACATCAAGAAAAACAGGCCAGTCTCCAGCAGCTGGAACTCACGCAGTTTGGTGAACTTTGTGACGTGGAAGAGTGTTAAGGAAAAGTCAATGTAATGTTTTAGAAAACTTGCTTTACATTTCAAATTACAAAGAAGAAATACATCTGCGGTACCTGTTGTAATTATATTCTTGATTACCAGTTTCTATGGCAATATATATAAAATATATCATGTGTATAGATATATATGCAGACAAGCAAAACAAATATTTGTTATGTTACATTATGGAAACAAACACAGTAAAGTAGAAGAGGATATCAATGCTGTGACTATTCCAGTGGCTGCTCCCATAGCAAAGGATCCACTGAAGATACCCAGAAATATCCCTACAGACTTAAACATAGCAGTGATGTCGAATGTGTGACTGTTGTCTCCGGCTGGTTGATAAGCGACAATAGACCTGGAAGAAAAAGAAAAAAAAGTTGCTAGTGTATAAAAAACTTTCACATTTTATGGGTTACCCGAGTGCAGTCACAGACCACACATATAATCCTTTACAGTACTAGCTAACAACAACATACTAAAGACACAAGATACAAAAAAAACCCCCAAACAAAACAGGTAATTAAGTTATGGATGCACAATGGTTGGAACCCCCCCCCAGCCAGTCTTTTATACTATTTGGCAGGCTGGCTGGTATGCATTTTAAAATGTATCCTTTCACTTAGTACAAAAAAATAAAAACAAAATGTTCCTTTGCTCCTCACCATGTATATGTAAAAATAACTAGCTGCCAACATACCAAGTACTATACACTCACAACTAAAGGTGCACCGAAATAGAAATTTAAAAACCGAAACAAAAAAATATTGTCAGGTCGAAACCGAAAATTGTTTTTATTTGAATTTTTTCACATTTTTAAAATATTTTATTCTTATTTATTTTTTATAAACGTTTTCATTTTTTTATATTTATTCTTTTAATTAATTTTGTATTAAATATTTTCATTTTACTTTTAGGGGCGTCGGGGAAATATTAGGGGTCTAAACAGACCCCTGATATTTCCCTTTCAAAATAGAAAAAAAGAGAGCCCAGTTATCAATGAACAGGAATCCTCTATACTGAGTGTTCCTGTTCATTGATAACTTGAGAACAGAGTATGTTTCTATAACTACAATCATGAATGAACAGGAGGTGATGGAGATCACTTCCCATTCATTCATAATTGAGGATATTATAACCATACCATATCCTCAATTATCTACAAATACTCAGCAATCACTGATCACTGAGTGTTTGCTCTCGCTCTCCTCTCTGACACGCTGTCACAGGAGGCCGAGTGAGCCGAGCAGGGAGGAGAGCTGTCTCCGCCCCCACACCACTCTGTCGGACTGTGATAGGCGGCTGAGCGGAGAGACACTGGCCGCTCACAGCGCTCGGCCAGCTGTCACTTTCTCTCCTCCCCGCTGGGACACAGAGCAGCGCCCAGCGGGGAGGAAAGAAACCTGGGATGCGCCGATGTATCGGCAGGAAAATGGCACTTTCGGCATTTAGCCAAAAGTGCCATTTTCGGCCGATATGTTTCGGTGGCCGATATATCGATGCATCCCTACTCACAACTAATGCATTATATACGATCTATGCTTTATTCTTGTATACATCTTTTCACTTGCTTCCTAAAAGACTAAAGCACTAGTTGTAAGCTATATATTTTGAACAAAATACAAACCTCATGATTTGTGCGTTTTGTTATTTTAGTATGTTGCTGTAACAATACCTGACAGTTTGAATTCTTATTACACATGCATATACCAAAAGTAGGAATCTTACCATACTTATTATCTGGTGTTCTATAAGCTAAGATATGACTGTTCCTGGGTGTATCAGAAATTCAGTGTCTAGTCACTCCGTAACTGCTCTTTCTGCCCTCTGATTGATTTTCTAAAAGATCAGAAATGCATCTCCCAAAAGAATTCTGACAGCCAACACTGTCCAGCTTTAGTGTACACAAACACTATACATAGGAACTGGATTGGTGCTGGGTGTGAGTGACAGACCACTCTGTCCCCCTGGCTCCGATCCTGGAATATTGATGGCAGTGCCTATATTGGCAAATAGCAAAGTTGCACAGAGAGATCAGTGAACATACTTGATCGAACCTAAGCACATGTTTGACACAGATGAAAGAGCAAGGGTAAAAGTCTTGGGCATTTAAAACAAATTTGTTTGTAGAAAGCTTAAAAAACACTTACAGGTAAGTAGACATAGAAATGTTCAACAGCAGCTGGAGCCCACAAACCATAGTCAGCTGCATGGCTACAGGGTGTCAAAATAGCACCTGCAGTGGGAGACTCTTTCCTTTCCCTGGATGGACACAGGGAAGTGAAAGTATTACTTCCATAATCATTCCTATGACCATGATTCGTTGGGCTTCAACTGCCACTGTACTGCCCGGTTGCCTTTGATGAGGATATCTATGGTTACTTACCTGTTAGTGTTATTAAAGATTTCTACAAATAAATCTCTTTTTATTGCACGAGGCTTGCTCCTTTGCTGTTTGTTGTGTGCCATAGTTCTGGATTTCAGAAGCTGCATTCCGGATTGTAAGCTATCTTCTCTTTCTTCACATCCTGGATTTTCATGGAGTATAATTCACTTAGGTAAGTACATAATATCCAGTGTGCTGCGATTTTCATGTTCTTTAATAGACATGTCTGAGCTGATGTAACAGGATTATGCTGATTAATGCAAAGGTTTTAGTTTAAAAACGTCTTGTAGTCTTTCTTTTCAGAAGTTAATCTGAAAAAAATACACGAGGCCTACCCACAGAATCAAGAATGTTCTCACAGCTGACCTCCAATGCATGACAGTGAAATACCCACAAAACACTAAGCCGATTACAACACCAACAATAAACCTTTATAACAATGTACCAGAGGACTTACGAGGACAATACTATGGCAACTGCATCATTCAGGACACTTTCACCAAAAAGAAGGGCGTAGAGCTCAACATCAACTTGCAGTTCATGAAATATGGCAAGGACAGTCACTGAAACAAAGAAGAAAGCACAATACATAAATGTGTGGCACAATAAAGACATTTTAAAATCATGAAAAAAAGCTTGTACAGCCCTAAACAAGGGTTTTTTTGACAAAGCACTGGCAAATACAGACTTTTACTGATAGGGAGATTTGAGACAGATGTAAAGTAAAGGCCTGATCCACAAAGTTGCATTCAAACCTTTAATATATACCAACATGTTAATATTTGATTTAATGTAATAAAAGGACATTTAGAAACAAAGTTCCTAGATCATGTTCTTACAACTTAAATTACTATACCAGGAGGGGTTAATAACAATTTAAACTTATGGTGCAGGCATTCCCTAAGCAATGAAAAAAAAAAAAAAAAGAAACATGCCTGACTATTCTGCTGCTTGGAAGACAAAGGAAATCTAAAATCAACTTGTGCCAGTATCTTCCTGGATTTCAAAGATTTCCAGTAGCCTTCTCCGAATTAAATATCTTGTGGAGAAAAATGGATGTGCAGACAGTCAAAGTTTCCAACTGCTCTTTTCATGAATCAGATAGGTGCAAGGTAGCACTGTGGTGAGTATTGGTAACAATTTACACCTCTCACCCCCCCCGTGACTTGTGCTTGCTAGAGTTAGCCTTTGAGAAGACTGAATGATAGACCCATCCAGAAATGGAAGTATGTTTACACCTGTACTCCACAGACTGCCTACACCATCTTGGCTGATGACATATTGCCGGAACAAGCTTGTTAGGAAACCACCTACCATGTACATACATTAGAACATAAAGCAAATTTACCAGGGTCAGTGGCAGAAATAACGGCTCCAAAAAATAAGCAGTCAGTGAAGTAAAAATCACCACCAAGTGTTCCAGTGACTTTCATTAGCGTCACACACCCATACAGAAGAGATCTAGGGAAAAGAGAAACAGACTATATTGATCACAATTATTTTTTACTATGCAAATTACTGACAATTTACTTCCCAGTAGCCCTATCCATTCCTACAGCAATTCTGCCACCTTAAATTTCTATAAAGTTGAAAGTCCTGTCAATTTACTTTCCAGTAGGCCTATCCATTACTACAGCAATTCCACCACCTTAATGATTTTGAAAAAAATATTCACTGTGAGATGACATAACAATAGGGTGACAATATAACATACAAGTTTAATTCTGCATGCATATGAAGGTGTTCTATGCTATGTAGCCTTTCTTCCAACTGATTCCCATTTTATTCTCAGACTACAAAGGAAATCCAGGGACATTGTTCCTTGAGTGAGGATCGCAACACACAGCCAACATCACTCAAAGAATACACATATAGCAGGAGGAAGAAGAAGCAGACTGTACCAAGGTATACATTGGTTTCTAGCATATTTGTATTCTTTTTATAAATTCAAACAGCTTTAATCTCAATTTATCTAAGCTGCAGTTGAAAACAATCATTCCAACAGGGCCCTATTGGTAACACCTACCTTTCCGGTTGTTCCAGTATTAATATTGTGATTAATTACAAATTAGCATAACTGGAAATGAGTGTCTGAAGGACAACAACATTTCTTTGTGTTTCTCTACTTTTCAGTATTTTCCTACATACATTTTTAGAAATAAGACCCACTGCTTTGTATGTACTTAATAACACCAGCATTCATGAAGTGGGTGAAAAGATGCCCACTTGCGTGTGTAAACGCTTGTGTAGACATATATTTTACTATGTAGTTAAAACTACCGTTTGGCAATTTGGAGGCACGCTGCTAATAAGGTTCAATACAATTATATAAACTGCATCAGTAATACTGGATCAGGTGCAGCAAGGGCCGATCAGACATCCTAAAGAGACCCAAACAGATATCCTAAAGTAAATAATTTTCAGAGAGAAACATGGAGGATACCGTTGCTGACTTTTCATTCTGCAAATGCTAGTTGCCTGTGCCAAAAATTTTCCATAGGCGACACCTAAAAAGCCTTACAGGTCATCAGTTTAGCGTTAACTATGACTGATGGCCCTAGAATTCTTAACTAATATGTGTGGTGCAAATGTCATTTCTGTATGGGTGTGCACCAGACATGGCATTTGTGTTTATATGCGTGTGTGCGTGTGTGTGGCGACAAGGCGGGGCTTTTAAAAAGATTGTTGTGTGTTTTTTAAATTTACTTAGGTGATCAAATGGCTTTCACTCAAAACCCTTCTACTAGAAAAATGGCAGTAAAAAGGTAAAACTATTGTGCCTGGGAGTTTGTTTTCATGTGGATGCCAGTGCTGTTGTAATACTTCCAGTGGTGGCAGCGAAAGCGACCCTGCACGCACAGAAAAATAACTGTTGATCTGCCAGAAATGCACTTAACTCTTAAGTCCTACTGTAGGCTGAAAAGACAGGATTTCTGTGGACTGAGCATTACGAGCCCTACTCAACTACTGTGCTCAGATCTCTACAACGTAATGGCTAATCATCCTGTAGTCCATATTGGAAGTGTGCAGAGGACACAGGACAGCTCTCAATTTCTGACAAGATCTTAATTTTTTTTGTTGCACTTGTAAAACAGAAATAATAAAATGTTTCCATCTGTGAACTTAAAAATATTTAAGTTCATTGCTAGCATTTTCATACACGTTAGAAAAGAAAAATCCTTTTACTACCAGCCTGGACAACCAGTAACCAACCACTTCTGGAATACACAAAGCAAAAGGTGCTACAAATAAACTAAATGACTTGTGGCCAGATAGAATACTCCACAGGACACTCCCAAATAAAAATGTGCCTTACATCTCCGACACTTAAAAGAGAACTATGGGGGAAGTGCTTTCCCCCATAGTTCTCTTAAGGGTCATGAGAGGACATATACTAGCATCCTCCCGTGACCCATAGCTCAGTAATTAGCGAGCTACAGCTCACGGTATACCAAGACCACCGCAGCCGGGACAGATCCTGACAATGCGGTCAAGATCCACCCAGCTGCGTGAATGACAGCTGGCTCTGCCTATTTAGAGGCAGAGCCAGCTGTGCCCGCTCCCTCACCAGTCTGTTCCTCCAATCAGCGCTGGAGGATCGGAGCGGGGAGAGGGGGAATCCCTACGGGGAGCCGTGACTGACAGTCACCGCTCACTGCAGGGAGATGATTGGAAAGTGAGCGAGCAACGGTATGTGTTCGCTCACTTCCCGATCTATTGTGCCGATGTGTGACAGTTTCATTGTCGCATGTCGGCTCGAACTATGAGTGATATTCACTCACCTCCTGTAAAAGTTCTCCTTTAAAGAAAATGTCTGTGAATAACCTTATCATTCAATATAGTCTTACGGTTGAGCAAGTACAATGTAGATGTACTAAATTTGTCTTAATGTACTAAGAAAGCTGAAAACCTCCTCTCAGTCACCTGACCATTTCCTATAGCTTATCAAGAGTGGGGGGACTTTGAACTCAACAGCAGGGAGTAAATAAAAAAAATAATTAACTTATACAACTACTTCTACAAGGCACTTGGGAAAAATCATCTCATTTTTAGATTGCAAGCCCTCAGGGCAGGGCCCTCCTTACCATATTGTCTTGAATTGTATTGTGATTGTAATATCTACCCTATATTGTAAAGCGCTGCGCAAACTATTGGCACTATAAAAATCCTGTATAATACTGATAATTATTTAGACCAAATAGTTTTCCTGCACCATGCTGAAATAAGCAGAGGATTATTGAAGGATTTAAAATAATAGAATTGATGTCTTTGTATTTACCAATATGGCATGACCCAATTGAAGGAATTTTAATAAAGATAAAATTCTTGCAACAAAGCATTAAACCATGCAAGGCTATTGAAGCATTTAGAGAAGATAAATCTGACAGACTTTTGAGGCCTCTTTAAAAATTTTTTGTAGGGATGTCCCGATACCAATGCTAGCATCGGAATCGGGCCCGTTACAGGGCATTTTGACAAGTACTTGTACTTGTCAAAATGCCCTGATGCCTAGCGCCGAAACTTGCGCTATGGTTTTCTTTTCTCTTACTTACCTCGCCGAGCGTCGCGTCACTGCTGCTCCGGTGGGCGGCGCTCCGAGCGGGGTCATCTGGCAGTCTCCGGCCACCTAAATTAGGACCCCACCTGGAGCTTTTCCCACTGGACCAGCGCTGCCGCTGACTCGTCCCGCTCCTGACTGGCCGCTGCGGGCTTTTTCTTTTTCTTACTTACCTCGCCGAGCGTCGCGTCACTGCTGCTCCGGTGGGCGGCGCTCCGAGCGGGGTCATCTGGCAGTCTCCGGCCACCTAAATTAGGACCCCACCTGGAGCTTTTCCCACTGGACCAGCGCTGCCGCTGACTCGTCCCTGCTCTCTCTGGCACAGTGAGGACGATTGTAAATGTATTGTTGCAGGCACTCTATATGTACATGTACTATATACTACATATAGAATGCACTGCAACAATACATTTACAATTATCCCCCGCTAATATGAATGGGTTAAATGATCCGTAGTACAACTACATGTTATGTACTATTATGTACTATGGAGCATGATTTAACCTATTCATGTTAGCAGGGGATAATTTTGACTCTATTACTGCAGTGTACGGGACGTATGTGCTATATATGTATTATGGATCATGATTTAACCTATTCATGTTAGCAGGGGATAATTTTGACTCTATTACTGCAGTGTACGGGACGTATGTGCTATATATGTATTATGGATCATGATTTAACCTATTCATGTTAGCAGGGGATAATTTTGACTCTATTACTGCAGTGTACGGGACGTATGTGCTATATATGTATAACGTATTTGTGTGAAGTTAAGTCATGGATTGAACAGAAATATGAACAATTATAAAATACTTTATTATTTCATAATAAAGTAATTATAAAATAATTTCTTTGTGTTTATTTGATTCCTATTCAAGAGAATTACTTTATATATAGTCAATGTAGGCACAGAGGTAAATTTTTTTTACATTTTCTAATGGTTGTGTGCCTCGTGATTTTTTTCATGAAAAAAAAGTGTGCCTTTGCACAAAAAAGGTTGAAAAACACTGCTATAGTGTACTAGACGTGTGTAATATATATCTAGTACATATATACACAGCACACACCTCCACTACACACCAGCAATAGAGTTACAATTCTGCCCTGCTAACATGAATAGGTTAAATCATGATCCATAGTACATAACATGCAGTTGTACTATGGATCATTTAAAGTCACCTGTCCCTTTAAAAAAAAAAGAGAAAAAAAGTATCGGTAATTGGTATCGGCAAGTACATGCGGGGAAGTACTTGTACTTGGTCCTGAAAAAGTGGAATCGGGACATCCCTACTGAAAAGTCTTGGTACCAACACAAGTAGGATAGGATTGGAAAATCCCATGCAATTCCCTAATGTTGTGCACTGTAAAGCAAGTCTAACATAAATATTTACAACCTATGTTCTCAATGTAAAAGATTGTGCATATGCCATTAAAACCCCCACACCCAAAAAACACATTTTTGATCAGATCATTACATCCCATCATATACAGTTCAGCAATTGTGCTTTAGGACTGATGCTGAATCCACATTACATTGTGACCATTATGATGGATACAACCCTATTGATATTTTTGACACAAACAACATAGATAAAAATTCATTTCAAACCAAAAACAGATGTTTCACAATGTCATACTGGTGCTACAGCCAGGCAGGACATACTTACCCTATAACAAAACAAGAAATTGCAGTTCCAAGGAAGGCATAGGCCAAGATAGAGCCCAGATTTCGGAAGAAATGCCTCTGTAAAAAAATACAATATGTCAACATGGTCTGTTACAGGATTTTCCACAGGGCATAGGAATACTTTACTCCTACATTTGTTCCCACATCTAAATTTTTCTGGGTGATGCCACAGCAACTGGTAAATAGAAAATACTTATTTAAAATAATACATAATTAAACAGCATAAAATAGGTCTAATGATGGATGCAACCCATCATTGATTTTCAAATTAGAAAGTTGTACGGTAATAGTAATTCACATTCCTTTTCTCATCATATCAAATTAAATGGAGTTTATATATTAATTTCAGTCCCTGTGCTCTCACACATCTAGGTAATCCTGTTAAGTGCGTCTCTTCAGCCCTGGCTGCACAGTCCTCATTGCACAGCATCTTCTGTTATCCAAGTTTATACTGCACTCTTAAACTGGCAATACACCTGTAGATAATCTGCAGATTTTCTATGGTCAGATGGAAAAAGTGCAACAGATTCCTCCAACTACGCTAAACTATGTGAATGGAGTGAATGGAGGAATCTCCCACTGGGCCAAGCTTCAGTATCTTGCCAGTTGGTCCAGCTGGCTGTCAAAATACCTGAACAATCTGATTGGATGCAGGCATTGTTCAGGTATTTTGATAGCCAGCGGGGCCAACTTGCAAGATACTGAAGCTTGGCCCAGTAGGCGATTCCTCAATCCACACAGTTTAGCGAAGATGGAGGAAATCTGTTGCACTTTTTACATCTGACCAGTGGCGTAACAACCGGGGCAAAAAGATGAAGGGGGGCGCCGGCCGAAAATGGCACTTTTGGCTAAATGCCGAAAGTGCCATTTTCCTGCCGTTTTGTCCACGCAGCCGTGATTTCTTTCCTCCCCGCTGGGCGCTGCTCTTTGTCCCAGCAGGGAGGAGAGAAAGTGACAGCCAGCCGAGCGCTGCGAGAGGAGACCGCCGTGATCGGCTGGTGTCTCTCTTCCCATACCGATCAGCCGCCTATCATAGTCCGACAGAGCGGTGTGGGGGCGGAGACAGCGCTGTCACAGGAGGCTGAGCAGGCTACATACACTCAGTGATCAGTGATCGCTGAGTGTTTGTAGATAATTGAGGACATGGTATGGTTAGTATATCCTCAATTATGAATGAATGGGAGTGATCTATATCCCCTCCTGTTCATTCATAAAATTGTAGTTATAGTAAACATACTATATTGTCAATGAACAGGAACCCTCATAGAGGATTCCTGCTCATTGAGAACAGGGGACACAGAAAAAGAGAGTGTGTTCTCAATCTCTTTTTCTATTATAAAAGGGAAATATCAGGGGTCTGTTTAGACCCCTAATATTTCCCCAAAGTTAGGCTGATAGAAAAAAAATTCTATAGAAAATCTATAGGTGTATGGCCAGCTTTAGGGAGCTGAGTTCTGCCATAAACTTGATTCAAGCGTGCTGCTCTTTTTATACTGTTCACCCTCAACTGTACACTTTCTGATCTAATAAATGCTTACAAATGAAAAGAGAGTGCTATGGATGTAATGGTTTTGCCACAGTTCTGAAGTGACACTCTACTGGAAGTACAAGTACAACAAAAATGTGGGTGGAGGGAGTATATTATTAATAGATCACACATGGGGCAAAACAAGATATGCCAACATTAGTGCAATAATCATACTAATGTAAAATATATATTCCTTATTTTGGTTATCGTGTCCTATTCAATTCTCCGGAGATTAAAAATGATCTACTACGTTTTGTACCAATCATCTACTACGTTATATAGCCATTTTTACCAGTACCCAGAATATAAGAGTATTGGACTTTTTACCTGCAACACCGCTCGCTGGCGATATCAAGTATAGCAAAATATGTTTTTTCAAGTTTTCATACTATTTCAAGGATAAGGGAGGGGGGGAGAGATGGGATTGCTGACATTTAAGAATGCTAGTCATCTGCCTGTTATGCTAACAGCATTATTCTGAATCACTAAATACAGTAGAAGTGTGCCAATTAGGGTTTTACTTCATTTGCTGTACTATTATGCCAAGGCAGATACTCAAATCATTTTGTTCAATGTTCTTGCAGCGTGAACTTGTTTTAACCCACAGACTGCCGCGACATGTAGGAATTGTCCTCGGCAGTCCAAGTCTAATGCCAAGTTTTTTAAATGGTAACCTCTGCCAGTGGAGGGAAGAGTACCCCGCTTGTAATGTGACCAGATAGAAGATAGCCAGATGTGGATTTGAGAGCCGTGCCAAACTTGAAGTTGAGCTATAAAAGGACACCTGCACTAAAAGTAACTTGGGAGCAGTCACTGCTGAGCTCCTTTTAAAAAAAAGTTAGTTGCCTGATTTTCTTCAATACTTTCTGAGAGAGTAATTCAAAACAAGAAGGAAAATCTGCATAAAAGAAAAGCAAAGTCACAAATCCTACTTACTTTGTCTAGGTCAGTGACTCAAAGAGAGCTGAAGTTACAATCAGTGTGATGGCCAGAAAGGCCACAGACTTCCCATTCACATGGTCATTTGTTATGATTTACTGATATGTATATATATCATTTTTGTTACAGTCCACAAGGCATCCACCCATTATATAAAGACGAACATACTTTTATTTTGTGATTTATCAGTTTAAATGATATTAAGTTATCTTTGTGATTTGCTTTTTTGTATTATTTCTTATTTTTTTAACTATGAGAAAATTACTATACCTTACCCGTTTGAGGCTATATCCTGCATAAAATATGATTGGCGGAAGAAGAATGTTGAAAAAAACTTCAGGATCAAACGTAACCTGTAAATAAAGAAAAGAGAAAACGCTCAGCCAAGCTTTCACCTTGGGGTTTATATTTTTAACTAATATTGACATTTCATTTCTGCTTTAATTTGTATTTACCAGTACATGCTACTTTGGAATACAGTGTTTGTTTTTCATTCTGAATGACAAAAAGGCTGTGTGTAGTGCCAAAGGTGTTTGAAGAAATGACATTGGATGTAATGAGCTTTGCTTCTAATACAAAAGTTGAAAGTCTCATATAAAAGTTGGAAAGAAGAAGAAGTTTTTATTTTTCTGATAGCTGGCTATAGCAAAATCATGGTACAAATCTGGATTATGGGAGATGGGTGGGTAAACCAATGGTCCATTCACTCAAACCAATGAACTATGTCTGTAGACTAGTTTTATCACAGACAACAACTTACGTTCAGAATGCATTTATATCTATATAAACTTTTGTCCACTATCTGCTGACAGCACATAGCTGTGCCACAGCTGGGAAGGATCCATTCAGCTGCCTGATTGACAACTGGCTCTGCCTCTTTAGAGCCAGCTGTGTCCGCCCCCTTCCTTGTCTGTCCCTCCAATGAGCGGGGTGGGGAGGGGAATCCCTATGGAGGGCGGTGACTGACAGTCACTGCTCTCCACAGGGGGAAGACCATGAGTTGAGTGACCTGTGGTTACATGATTGCTCAGCTTTGCGTATGGACCAGGCGTGTGACAACTTCAGTTTCTAATGCTGGCTTTCTCCATGAACTTCTCATTTAACATGCAGGAACACATGTATCATCATTGCATTAAAAAAAAAAATGTTACATGAATAAAAATGTTAACACATACAAATCACGAAATGTAATGTGTATCATGCTTGTACACAATAAGAAAGCCTGACAAATCCTGAATGCTTCAGTAGTCTAATGCTTTATGTTTTAACATGCAAAGTCACACAATTAAAGCTAGATGTACCCATTTTAGGGATGTTCACATACCAAGTACCATACTTTTCCAGCTCCATACAAGTACCGATACTTGTCCAAGTACTCACTCAGTGGCACAAACCCTCTCTCCTTTCGGCTACAAAATAAGACCGGCTTGTCAGTGTCAAAGACACCAATGTGTGATATCATTACTGACATAGGCTCGCTCGTATTGCTGCGAATCATCACAATGGTAAAAAGCACACCAATAATTTCATAAAAACATGACTAAAAGTAAATATAGACCAGGATATAATTCTATTCCTTCATGTATAATATAGTCTCAAATCTTCTTTCTGTATGCATATATTTAGATGCATGCCAGCAGAAAGGGGTAATACATCAGTAATGCTTATTCAGTAGTAAATTCTAGTACTTTTTTAATTATTTATTGTATATCATTACACTAAAATACATATACAGAACCCATATGGTGTTGAACACTGGATGTTGATAAGCAATTCCACCAATGGAAGGTGAATGGAGGTGGAAGAATTGATGAATATTGCTGGAATCACTTGTCAACATCCAGTGTTTAACACCATGTGGGTTCTGTATATGTAGATGCAACTGTTTAGTCTTATTCTTTAAGACTTGGATAATCCTCTGCTAAACAATCATGATCTATTTCTATTAGTGTTTTTATGGGTATTTTAATGTTTTCTATGTGAGTAGAAATAATAAATCTTTTTAAACTGGTTTGACTTGATTGTGTTTTTTTCTGCTCATCTCAGCACCACATTTGTGAGTAGCCTGTTATTGGTTTTAACCGTACCTTAATAAATTGAGATCGCACAGGGCTTGGGCGCTCGTCTTTGTGTTTCTTTTGAACAGACATTGAATAAAAATGTATATAAAAACACAACACAGACATTTACTATACATTGTAATATAAACAATTTACAGTCTTTAAAAAAAAAAAAAAATTAACACAGCTCTTTTATAAACACTGGAGAAATAAATTGTCGACGGTATTATATACAACCCAAACATGTTTACTTCTATTTTTACTGTTTAACATTTACACTTACATTAAACTGTTTTGACACACTGAGGAATGTCAAGTTATTCATCTATATGCATCTATATCTCAACATTATCATGGGAAATACGTAACTAGGTTACTTTTCTGGACAAATCAGACATCCCTAAACAGGTTACAGCTAGACAGAGCCTGTCTGTGGTGCCTATGAACCTGATCATAATGGAAAACAGGTTGTAAAATGAGGATTAGAAGAACAAATGATCTGGAACATAAAATGTAGGTTCTTAATAATGTTGCTGATGTTGTATCGTGATGAACCAGTTTTTACATGTAATTGGACGTTGTTGAGCTCCAGAGAACTAATCTCCCCTTTCAGGGTGTACTCGTAGAACTTGCCGCTCACATTCACTAGCAGTGTGGCTGGGCTCATTTGCTGCTCACAGCTCATTGTTACATTATTGACATCACTTGGAACATGGACACCATATCGTAACACCACGCCAACGATGAGGCCTGGAAAACAAAGCGTTTGATAAATGCATGCAGCACTGCCAAGGACAAAGATGGACTTCATGGCCAGTGTGGAATGTTATCACAATAATATCAGAACAGTCTTGTTAGGATGGATAGATAAATAAATAGTAATAGAAGAGTGAAATAGTTGCTTTTTCTGCAAACATTACTGCTTTATTTTTTATCCAGTGCTGGTCTAATGAACCAAAATCTAGACATTTTAAGATGTGAAGGAACAGAGTTCACATTGGTTGATCCTGCTGTTTTGCAATGAGGTGTCAAGATGCCCTGATTGGTTTTCGTCACTGTCGTCTTTTCGACAGAGGTCATATTTATCAGCAATCCACATTGACAACAACATGAAGGCATTGCAGGAACCATAGGTGCATTTAAAGGGTAACTCCACTTAAAAAAAATGGAAAACCTCTTTAGAAAATTAGTAAATTTATAATTTAATGTTATTAATAAAGACCTTTTCCATTTAAACTGTAACTTCTGTAATGTCCTAAATCTATAGAAAAAATAAATAAATGCAATATGGCTACTTGGAGGTGTTGTACAGAATGTTATACAGAACGCCCCCATTAGATTTATTTTCCTGCTTCTGTGATTGGTTGACTGATTTTCCCAGAAGTTTGCACCAAGATACAGTACAATTTTAAATTTTAGGCATCCCATGCAATAAGAGTGAGATACTCTGTAATGGTTAATTACTACTAAAGACATGCAGACACTGCACCTTTCCCTATTACAACACAGAAAGCCCACCAACTGGGTATAATAAACCCAGACACTCTCAGGGCTTGTTCACACGATGTCCAGACCAGATCTGGTCCGGATCTGGAGCATACCTGCAGATGCGGTGCTATGCGTTTTTGGCACGTTATTGACGCGTTCCAGTAAAAAAAAAAAAAAGAAAAATTATTTGCTGGAGTGGGGCTGTCAGTATGTTAGCTGCAGTGCGTTTGACGCATTTCCGGACCGTATCCTGACCGGACAAAATGTGACATGCAGTATTTTTTCTGTCCGGAACTGAACGCACGTGAGAACTGTAGCCCATAAAACACATAGGGATACATTGGGATGCATTTTTAGTGCAGGAGCGCACGGATCTGGTCAGGACAGAATCCGGACGTCGTGTGAACAGGCCCTCATTCAGAAATCAGTTCGGAAAAGACATGCTGCAACAAACAAGTTTCTCTTCAGAAAAGAAACCAGTAGGAATCTGCAACAAAGTCTGTTCAAATCCTGGTAATGTACACAGACCAACCTGAGGAGGATTGATTGTTTTCAACAAAAGTGGAATTACTCTTTAATTGCTTCCTTATAAAGCTGTAATAGTGGATGGGTGCAAGCATCAAAAAACAACTCATCCTTGGGCTAAATTGAACAGGCACTTTAAAGGCACAGGCACAAGCTGAATAACATCTGCATGTACACAGTAGACGGACTGCTACCAAACCCCTTCGAACGGTGTTACATTTGAAGTAGAATAACAAAGGACTTACCATAGTTGCACATTCATCGGTCCCTGCCCTCAAGGAGCGTACAATATAAGGTCTCTTTCTCACATGCACACAGGGCCGATTTAGACAGGAGACAATTAACCCTCCAGCATGTGTTTGGAGTGTGGGAGGAAAATTGTATAAATGCTGATTTATGTCTGTACAATATCAATCCACTACAGTGTAGTTTTGGGTTTTCCTCCTACACCAGGTCTGTATTATGATGGAGAACCATTGAAAGTTGTGACTATTGAAGCCATCAGCAAATTTCACACTACATAAAAAGAAAAAAAAAGTCCTAAAACTAACGTTTGGAATGGAAAATATAACTGCATTTATGTACAAATGTGACACGGCAGATGGGAGGAAAGTGGAAAAATAACAGTTCCAGCACCTGAGAAATGACACCAGCTATAGCCATGGAAAATAGGACTTTGCTTCTTCTGGCTACTTGATGATAGCTCAAGATAACATCTACAGACAAAGCTACTAAGGCTTCAAACCATCAGGAGAAAATAAAATTACAGTTTAACCGCAAAACAGAATCTATACTTAGTTTGCGACTTCCGCTATGATCGCGCCAAGCTTCAATAACATAAGTACAGTAGTAAAACAGTTTTCAAAGCATGGAAGTTACCTAAACATTTGTAGCAAGACATGAAAGAGGAACTCCTGAAAATAAAAAATAACTTGAGAAGGACAAGCTGTGTATACAGTTATACATTTAGAGTCAAGCTTTTAAGATTGGTCATTGACAAATGCCAATAAACCCCAAGCCTATTAAAGAATTGTTTATAAGAATCCCCATCAAAAATAACAAAAAAAGGCCAGTATGCGTTTTGGCCGCGATTTACATCTGAGCAGTTTGTAGCTTGAAGCTCAAAGCTTAAAACACTCTAGAACCAGAATCTCCTGCTTTTTGTGCCCGTTCACAAATGAGCGCTCAGAAGCCTGTAGGATGCTGTATCCAGCTTCTGAAAGGTTGCGTTAGTAGCGTAGCAGGGAAGCCAGGGTCTCAGGTGGGCTGTAAAGGATCTCTTGTGGGCTCTGCAAGGTCTCAGCCTGATAACCTGCAGAGCTCACCATAGACCAGTAGAAACCACCTGTGACCCTGTAAAAAAAACGTGGAAGCCGAGGCTGCCTATTTCTGTGTGGCCCAGCTCGCCTCACTGGATTTGGGGGCAGCGTTCTTTGCCACCCCGATACGCCTCTGGTTGCCATGACGCCCTGTGCGGCCGCACACCCCAAAAGGCTGTGCCTGACTATGACAGGGACTGGAAACAAGCCACTACACTCATTAAAAATCCCTTGCTACCAAGAAGATGCAGGGAAGGAAGTTAATACTATGAGAACTACTCAGGTGACTCAAATAGCTGACTATTGTTTACATCTCTGGATTAGGCAAAGAACGATTACATACATTTTACATTTGCAGAGCCTGACATCAAAACCAAGAAGAGAAACTACCAATTAAAGAACAGCGATTACTGTCACTCTCTATTCTGAACTATAAAAAAAAAATGTCAGTTTGACTATGATGGGTTTTTAGGTAAACTCCACTAAGGCTACACTGGAATAAAACAAAATATCTGAAAACACAATGGATTATTCCAAAAGAAAACCATTTTGGCCTTCCAAAATCCTGCGCCATTTCTTTTTTTTAGCATAAAGAGCAAGAAAACAAAAAGGGAGACAAGTGAAAGATATCAATTTATTATCATGACACTTAGGACAGTTGGATGAACTTTATTCTTTTTTAATCTAGCCAAACACACTGGTGAGATGGGCTTGAGGGAGCGGGCGATGGCACTGCAGGTGGGAGGCACGTTTGGGGTGCCAGTGAAATGAATAGCACCTCCCGCACCAGAATTTGTCAGGCCAAAACCAAAAATGACTTTTTCCCCACCGTTTTTATAATTGGGGGAGAGGGGGGGGGGCAGCTTTATTTCTTTTTTTAACTTTTTCACTATTTTTGTTAATTTTTTTTTTTTATACTTTACCGTTAGGGATTTTTGGGTAAATAAATCTAAACAGACCCCCTGTTTTGTCAAAACAGAAATAAGGATTGGAGGACACAGAAGGAGAGCAGCGGGGATCAGAGGAGACACAGACAACAGCATGCAGCGGGCTCCCAGTGGGGAAGAGAAAGCTGCAGAGCTGATTTGGCGGCAGTAGGGAGTGCGTGGTGGTGGGGGGGTTGTGGGAGGTTTGGTGGAGCTCTCCTCACTGCTGGGCACCAGCTGCAGGGGTCTGTGTCCTCTCTAATCCCCACTGCTCCGGATACAGAGCTTATGAAACACCGGCTCCCTGCATGGAGGAGAGAACCCAGACCAACTAATCGATAATGAGATTAGTTTACAACTATTCTCATTATCGATCGGTTAGTTGGTTGCAGCCCTAATCCCAGCACCATAGTGAAGACCTGAGGAACAATGGACAGGCTGAATGGAAGGGCAACAAAATGCTAAAGTTGCATGCCCGCAGAAACTGCAGTTGGTGATGTGGTGGGAAGATGAGGATGTGCAAGTAGGCAAGTTGGAGGTGAAAAGTTCTCCTGGGTGAAGAGAAGCCCTGACTGGGCAGATTTCATGCTGAATTTTTGGACTCTAAGAAATCTGTTGAGAATCTTCAGATTTGGAATGAGCTGAATGCTTCTCTTTGCCTTCGGGGACGGTGAACAGAGTATATTTGCCAGATTCCAAACTGCTCTGAACATGAAAGTTTGAAGCTTATTTGTGCCGTGGAGTGATTTTGACAGTTTAGATGTAAAAACCTTTAAAAGTGAGGCCAGGTATGTGTGGCAAAAGGTTAATTCACTTTATTGGGTGGGAGATTTGCTGCAGATGTGATTCTCTCTTCACAATCTCGAATTTTGTTAAGCTGCATCACACAAGTTGGATTTCCTTTCATGTGATATTAATCATGAGTGCTAACCACAGTTCCTTTTAGGAGTTTTCTGAAAACGTAGCCCCTAAATACATGCTGGGAAACCTTTTAAACAGATTCTACTCAAGTAAACCGGTCAATGCAAACTGAACATGTGATGATGGAAAACAATGTACAAGCAGAGGTTATATGAAGCTACATGGCAAATCGAGTGCTCAGTTTAAGCTAGCAAAGTTTCTAGCAGATTATGATGAATAATAAAACAAAACATTTTTAAGCATTTTTTATATGGAAAAAGATTTCTGCCCTGGAATTTCCATTTAGAGGGTATTATTTGCTTTTATTTGCTTTGTCAAGCATATTTACTTGAAGTGCATCCACACCCAAGTACAAAAAATAAATATAAATTAAAAAGGAGAACTATGAGGTGAGTGAAAATCACTCATCCTCATAGTTCGAGTCGACGTGCGACAATGAAACTGTCACACGTCAGCTCAATAGATCGGGAAGTGAGCGAACACATACCGTCGCTCGCTCACTTCTTGATCATCTCCCTGCAGGGAGCCGTGACTACCAGTCACGGCTCCCTGCAGTGATTTCCCCGCTCCCCACTCCAATTCTCCAGCGCTGACTGGCGGAACGGACGGGAGAGGGGGCGGGTACAGCTGGCTCTGCCTCTAGATAGGTAGAGCCAGCTGTCAATCACGCAGCTGGGTGGATCTCGACAGCATTGTCGGGATCTGTCCTGGCTGCGGCGGTCTCAGTATACCGTGAGCTGTAGCTCGCTATATACTGAGCTTTGGGTCACAGGAGGACACTAGTATATGTCCTCTCATGGCCCTTAAGAGAACTATGGGGGAAAACGCCCCATAGGTCTCTTTTAAGTTTACAGTCATTAGAGGTGACACGCTACCTTTACGAGGCTGACAATGCTTAGTCACTGTACTGTATATATGAAGGGACAGTGTTATTACTCTAGAACTGTTACAGAACTGTTAGTACTACAGTGCACCTCCGCCTTTCAACAGAGGGAAAGTGCTGTTAGATTTACGAAGTTAACCTGCTTTAGATAAAAGTGCAGTGACCTGGAAAACCCTTTTCTGAAGCACATACACATGTATAGTAAGCATCACATGTGGTAATGCACAGATATATATATATAATTTTTTTTTTTTATGTTGGGATCTGGTGCATTGATATGTAATGTTAAACCTTTAGGTCTTTTTTGCTTTATATTAACTTTGGACAACACTTCATCTCTGGCAAAATCAACAGGTACTTTTTAATACTTATTGAACAGAGATAATAAAATGCTTAAAATTGTATAATTTAAAAAAGGCCAAAAGGGAGCAAATGAGTTCATTATTAGAGGTTACAAAACACTAATCTAAATGTGTTGAGCACACGGATATGTATATACAGCACACGGGTTCAAGCCATCCCTTTCTAATAGTCATGAGCAAACTCTACTCTCCTCCATGTTTACAGGTCTCAGCTAACCCCGGTGATTCTAGAATGATATCATGCTCAGATGTTATGGATCCTTTGATACCAAGGCACACCCCAAGCTATCACACAACACAAAAACTGACAGCTAACATAAAAGGGATTATGGAGGAGGAAATTAAGAAACATTGGTAGTGTTGTACAATGATAGCGTCTACAGCCATCTACTAACTGCTTTCAGAATTAAAATGGAATTAAAAATAAACAAATGGGTTATACAATTATGGGTATGCCGCTAGGGAAGTCAGAAATGGAGAAGGATTTGGGGGTCATTGTAGACCACAAACTGAAAGGTAGTTTGCAGTGCCAGGCTGCTGTAAACAAAGCTAGCAGGGTCTTGTCCTGTATTAAAAAGGGGATGTATTGCAGGGACAAGTCTATAATTTTGCCACTTTATAGATCATTGGTTCGACCTCATCTGGAGTACGCGGTCCAGTTCTGGTCACCAGTACTAAGAAAAGATGTCCTTGAGTTGGAAAAAGTCCAGCGGAGGGCAACCAAACTAATTAGGGGTATGGAGGACCAGAGCTACGAGACAAGGCTACTAAATTTAAACATGTTCACATTGGAGGTGAGGAGATTGAGGGGGGATATGATCTCCATGTACAAAATGTTCAATGGTGGCAGCAACATTAGCGATAAACTGTTTAAAATTAACTCCATTACAAAAACTAGAGGCCACCACCTAAAATTGGTGGAAAAAAAATTCCAGCACAAGGGGCGAAGGGGGTTCTTCACAGTAAGATCAGTTAGGGTCTGGAACTCACTGCCACAGACAGTGATTTCAGCAAAGAATGTGGAATTGTTCAAGAAACTTTTGGACGATTTCTTAAGGGACCGTAATATACAGGGGTACAGGTACTCCTAGAATGAGATCCTAATAGGTTGGACTTGATGGACTAATGTCTTTATTCAACCTCAAATACTATGTAACTATGTAACTATGTATGAACTAGGGAAACGTTTTCATCTACTCATCGTACAGAATTTATAACAGAACGAGACTAAATGACCCTCCTGCTCTGTATTAGACCACGTAAGGTCTTATATCCTCACAGTAGATCAGGAGAAATAACAAGAGACGACCTGCTATCTGCAAGGAGACTGAATGTAGCCGGAGAAATCCATTTTGTATGTAATGGGCTTTAAATAATCTAGTAAAAAAAGACAGTACACCATAACAGCAAATCAGATTTCAGAAACGTAGTCAAATTAAAGGAAGACATTTGGACAAACCTTATTAAAGCGGAACCCAGAAAAGATAAAACAGAAAAAAATGTCATATCCATTAACCACTTGCTGACCGCTGTGTTTACACCCCCTTCCTGTCCCGGCCATTTTTCAGTATTTAGCGCTGCTGACTGACATTTATTCCGTCATGCAACGCTGTACTGAAATTAATTTTATACCATTTTTTTGGGACAGATAGAGCTTTCTTTTGGTGGTATTTAATCACCACTGGGGTTTTTATTTTTTACTATATAATGGAAAAAAATCCAGAAAATGTCGGAAAAAAAAAACCTGTGCATCCCTAATCAGTGATTGATGGCCCTAAAATTATTGCTCTCACTTTGATGTTCGCAGTGATATGCAACATGTGGGGCGTAATGGGCGCAATCGTCGTTTTCCTGCATGTATGTATGGGTGGGGACTTTAAAAAAAAATAGTGTTTTTTTTTTTTATTCTTTTTTGTGTGGCTTTAATTTGGAGGAAACTTTATTTTTTTTTCTTTCACCATAACTTTATTATTATCACATAGGGGGGCTAAGAATCCACCTATGTGATAGCAAAGAGGATGTGACAGGTCATCTTTATGAAAACATCAGGGGTCTTTAAACCCCTAATGTCACGAAGCTGATGAAGCAGAGGCCTGCTCCACTAGCTTCTCTGGAGGTATGTAAACAGGCATCGCTGCCTGTTTTTAAATTATGACAGTTTCCCACTCGCGTGCACGAGTGGGCAGGGCTAACAGGCCGTCTTTTGATGGCCTGTTACATCCAGGAAGCTACCGGCCGGCCGTTTAATTACAACGGCCGTCTGGGAGGAGGTTAAATAAATCCTTCACTATTTTTTTTTTTATTTAACCAACATGAGCACTTCCATTTGACTTGTATTGTATCCGTTGCACAGTAGAGCTCCGATTGGCTCCTGGTTCGATCCTTCACTCTCAAGAGGAGAGAGAAAAGTGAGCAGTGGGATGACCTCATCAGTGTGCAGCTGCTCCATCACTGCCCAATCACAGGCTGGGGGCAGAGAGGTGAGTAAGCTGTATTCATTATCTGCAGTAGGTAAAATTGACAGCCTGGCAAAAGAGCATGAATGGCAGTGGACAAATCCATCCAGCACCAGACTCTTCATGCCTCTGTAGCGGAGTGCACATTTAATGGTAATACCATAGTAAGTTGTATAAAGAGAAAGCCAGCACTCACCAGAAAAACCTAAAGCTTTTAAAGGAGAAGCATTGGGAGAGTAAAATGTGCTCTTCCCAATAGTCTGAGCCGGCGTGTGACACTGCAGCTGTCTGCTCTATAGCTCGACGAACCACAAACCACAGATCGCTCAGCTAGCAATCTTCTCCTTGCAGATAGCGGTGCAGAGAGTGGTGACTGTTAAGCTGGCCATACCCCTATAGATTTTCAATGGTCAGATGGAAAAAGTGCAACAGATTCCTCCATTTACGCTAAACTGTGTGGATGGAGAGATCTCCTGCTGGGCCAAGATTCAGTATCTTGCTAGTCGGCCCCGCTGGTTCTCAATCGAGATATTGGGCATATACCTTCCCTTCCCCGTTCTTTTTTGCTAAACACCTGAACAATGCCGGCATTCAATCAGATTGTTCAGCTATTTTGAGAGCCAGCGGGGCCAACTAGCAAGATACTGAAGCTTGGCCCAGTGGGAGATTCCTCCATCCACACAGTTTAGCGTAGACGGAGGAATCTGTTGCACTTTTTTTCATATTAACTGATTCTGGCATTTTTTTCCCCCGATTGTACATACCGTATGATACACATACAGATTTGCCCAATCTGCAAAGAAGGATACACTTCATTTACCATAATTGCCTGGATCCTCAGATTGCCCAATTCTCTGCAGATCTAACAGATTTACAAACAAATGATGCCTTAGCTCAGTAAATGGCATTCTTAGTTCTATGTGTATCTGAAGAACGAGCATTCCAGACACATACAGATCAATCAAAAGTAAAACAGTAATTAAGAGTTTGTCAAACAGAGAATGAAACATTACCAGAACACCGACCTGCCAACATCAAATAGACTTGTGCGTCCTGCACTGATTGCAGATAACAGTGTCAATTACACCGTGGCGCCTGGCAGCACTATTGCAGAGATAGCCTGACAGTGTAAAACATTCTGGGCACACAGGGTGGAAAAGAACAGGATTGGATAAGTGGACAATGTAGAAAATATCTGTCCTATGCATAGTATATGCACTGCTGCAGAGACCCTCGAGTCATCTCGTTTGAAGGTCTTCTCTGACAAACCATTGTTCTCCGTGCTCTGTACAAATATCGAATACACCGGCAGTAACTTAAGTATTATATTATTACAGGTATTTATATAGCGCAGATAATTTACGCAGTGCTTTACACAGTGTACATTCACATCAGTCACTGCCTTCAAGGAGCTTACAATCTAAGGTCTCTATTAGGGATGCACCGATACCGATACTAGTATCAGTGCCAATACCGAGTATTTGGGCGAGTACAAATGCTCTGATACTTTTCCCGCCAATACCGGAACTTTCAGTCAGAGGGGAACATGGTGCCAGCTTCCCAGGCAACCAGGTGGAGAGTAATGACCCACCTCCCGGCTTCCCGATTAGCCGGCTCCATGCAGATTAGCTGGGAAGCCAGTTTCCCGGCCAATCAGGATCATGCCGGCTGAACAACATGGAGCCCGCTTCCCAGGCAATCAGGAAGCTTGGCGGCATGTCATTACACGCCGCCTGGCTTCCCGATTGCCCAGGAAGCCGGCTTCATGCCAGCAGAAGCACCGGTATCGGCGAGTACCGAAAGCAAAATATCGGTACTCATACCTGATGCTGAAAAACTGGTATCGGTGCATCCTTAATCCCTATCTCACATGCATACAGGGCTGATTTAGACAGGAAGCAATTAAACTTCCGGCATTTTTTTGGAGTGTGGAAGGAAACCGGAGTACCCGGAGGAAACCCACCCAAGCACAGGGAGAACATGCAAACTCTGTGCAGGTAATCCATATTTATAACTGTCATTTGTCTACCACATCAGTAAAATGGCCAAAAACATGTTCTCATGATGTCTCCAGCGCCTCAGTTTTACTGTCTATGGATTCCACCATATTGGATGTGATAAAAGCTCTTCATCAAACCCTCCAGCACCTGTTCCAGTCATCACTGCAGGAGGAACCAGAGATAGTGAGGAAGAGACAAGCACTGTGCAGGTGGGAAAACTTTGACTGAGAAAGTCCAAATGTGTTTAGATTTAGGTCTACCACATACTAAGCAACAGGGGAGGTATAGAAGCATGGTGGCTTTGGCTAGCCGGAACTGTGTACATTGTGACTTGTGACAGGTGCACTTTAAATCACTAAAATTCTGGAACCAAATAAAGTAAACCCAATCAATAAAACTCAAATTTTAAACAATTATTTAAAATATAATTTCAAAAGTGATTAAAGTGCAATTGTTTTTTTCCAGTTTTGGAGGAAGTGGAGAGGAATTAGTACACTTGACAGGTTTTTATTGCTGTCTGAGAGATTCACCCTCTCGGTTTGTCCGGGTGACCATTATCATTGAAAGTGAACCAAAATGTGGAGATTTTCTGTTGTTATCAGAACAGGAATAGATGGCAAATCTGCCAATGGGAAAAATAGTTCTTGTGACCCTTCTGACCACCAGGGATTTCCTCTTATTTCCTGTTGTAGCTGCTGGACAGGAAGTGAAGGGAAATCTCCTCAATGGAACACATGGTGGGGAAAAAAGCTGACAGGGGTTACAACACTCCCTTACTCAAAAACTTAAAAAAAAAAAAAAGGGCTCACTTCTACTTTAACAATATTTTAAATCTACATATTTTATTAAAGGGAAACTCCGGGCATGTAACCCCCCAGAAGCCCTCCCAGTACTTTATTTTAACTCCATACCTAGTCTTTTAGCTGGTCCAGTGAAGTCACAGGAGGTTCCTTCTCTTCTTCCAGTGGTGACGTGGGCAGACATTCTTCCTACCATACTGTAAGTCCAGCCTGTGTGATGAAGTGTCCCCTGGGGAGACATGTAAAAGACAGGCTGGGCTCAGAGGAAATGAGCAGAATGACAGCATCTTGTTCTGTTCTGAAGGAGTCTGCCGGCGCCGGACCGAGGAGAAAGTCGGTGACAGTGATGGAGCATGGAGGGGGTAGGTGAATATTGACAGTTTTTTTCTTTATGCCGGAGGTTAAAAAAATTATCCCGTTGTTCGACTTTAAAATAATATCGGGTGATCCTGCCATGACAGTCCTTGTTCAGCCACTTCCTGTAGTGTGGTGCCAACATTTTGTCCCCCAACTGCTCTTATGGGTTGTCACCCTGTCACATGCACTTCTGACGCTGCAGGGGGCCGGGGGTGAAATAGGATTTTATTCAAAGAATAAGTGCATCCTTTCTGCTCCTGTCCACTGACATCACAAAGACGATCCCACCGCCCCTTCCCCCCCACAGATGCATATTTACCAAGATCAGGCACCCTCCCACCTTTGTTTACATCCAGTATCAAAGTCCTTGTGTCTGCGCTGTAGAGCCCCATAGACTTCTAAGTGGCCATCCTACCTCCATCTCCCAGTCTGCAAACACAGGGATGGGGAGCCCTATGGACTTCTAAGTGGTCCATCTAACCCTGTCTCCCAGGGGAGCCTCATAGACTTCTATGTGACCATCTACTTCCATCTCCATCTCAGCGCTGGATGTAAACAGACACGGGGGGCTCCAGTACCATCTCTTGGTAAATATACATATACATGGGCTTCTTAAAGTGCACTTAGTTTTTAACTAACATGGCAATTGTTTCTGATACAGAAAGTGCTTTATCAAACTAAATGTCACAAGGGGGATCAGTGGAACAGCCAGGAGAAGTCAGCAATGGCAGCCTGCATGTTCCCTTCATGACAGGTTCTCTTTAAAAGAAGTCAGCAATGGAAGCTCCGATGTTTCCATCCTCACGGGTCCACTTTAAATGTTCTCTCATCTCCATCAATGGACTATAATGGTACAGAAGATGAAATGGGTCTCTGCAGATCAGCAATAGATCACCCTGATATACTCGGTCACCCCAATTCTCATGCAGGAATTGGGGAGAAGGGGCATTACAATGAGATCACCTCCACATGTCATCATATGACAACCTGTGACCTGACCACACAATAAAGATAACACAAAGTTTTACTGTCACAAGTCACAGGATTAGTATGGAGCCAGCACTGAGTGACATGACACAGACCAGGAACAACAAAGCCATGAGGGGGCTCCTGGTGGCCCCACATACTGACCGTAGATCATGGCCAGGCCGGTCTCATGGAGGAAGCGGAACCTGCGATGCTTGAAGAGCCAGATAGTGAGGATGGTGAGGGTGAGGAGCAGGATGAAGACGAGCAGGTTGGCACTGTCTTGCCGGTGACTAGCCTCCGCCTGCTTCTCGGTGACTATCTCCTCCATGGCGCTGTCCTCCGCCCGGCTCAGGCCTACCGCCATGACTAGAAGCGCCGCCGCCCCGTATCTACTGTCCCGGGAGCCCGGCATCACCGTGCCGCACGGCGCCATGACAGGGGCCGTTCTGCTTGGCAGAGCCCTCCTTGGGAATGAGTCAAAGAGCCGTGACTGCCCGCCCCCGGGAGGAGGAACCTGGCCACCGGCACATGGAGACCGTCATTCATCACCATGACCCGGCTATTATCACTGGCCGGGCTCCTCCATTGTTACTGTGTGTTCCTCACAATAAGACTTTTTATTGAGGTGAACCACCATGGAGGGAATCTGCACAGGGAAATCACCTCACAAACATGGAAAGTCCCGTATATCCATGTTATTCCCCTACACATATATATCTTAGAGCTGCACCGACATGGAAATTTCAAAATGGAAATTAAAAAGAATGTCAGACCGAAACCGAAAATGTTTTTTATTTTAATTTAAAAAAATATATATTTTATTTTTATTTATTTTAATTAAATATTTTTATTTTTTTACTTTACTGTTGGGGGCTTCAGTGAAATATCAATATCAATATATTGAATGAACAGGAGGGGATGTAGATCACGTCCCATTCATTCATAATTGAGGCTATAGTATCCATACCATGTCCTCAATTATGTACAAACACTCAGCGATCACTGAGTGTTTGCACCACTCTCCTTTCTGACACGCTGTCACAGGAGGCTGGGTGGGGCGGTGCAGGGAGGAGAGCTCAGCCTCCTGTGACAGCGTGGGCTGTCTCCGCCCCCACACCGATCTTCCGGACTGAGCGGTGTGGGAGGAGGCTGTGACAGGAGGCTCACAGCGCTCTCCTCCCGCAGCGCTCGGCTGTCACACTTTCTCTTCTCCCCGCTGGGACACAGAGCAGCGCCCAGCGGGGAGGAAAGAAACCACGGATGCATCGCTGTATCGGCAGAAAACTGGCACTTTCGGCATTTAGCTAAAAGTGCCATTTTCAGTCGATATGTTTCGGCGGCCGATATATATCGGTGCATCCGTGCATGCCTTTATACCGGTGCATGCCTTTTTTAAGTTTGTCATTTTTGTAATAACCCTTTTTATGGCAACCTGCCAGAACTAGTAAACAAATGTGTCTATATTTAAAGTAGAACTCAAGCCAAACATGTTTTATTCATTTTGGATAGAGTAAGCTGGAGTTATAACCCGTCAGCTTTTTTTTTTTTGTATCTGTGTCCCATGGGGGAGATTTCCCTTAACTTCCTGTCTGAGAGCCACAACAAGAAGTGAGAGAAAATCCTTCCAAAGTGAGGGAAATCCCTGGAGATCAGCAATGTCCCCAATGGAAGATTTCTCATCTATTTCTGTTCTGAAGACAACCCGAAATTTTGGATTTTCTTTCACTTTCAATGATAATGGTCCCCAGGATAAATAAAGAGGATGAATCTCCCACACAGGGCTACAGACTGAAATAAAACACTGACAGGTGATCTTATCCCTCTCCACTCTATACAAAACTAAAAGTGGGCTTCCGCTGCACTTTAGGGGCTCATTCACACAGGCGTGCACAGGGACCCGATCCTGGGGGACAGGTGCTGCATGTAATTTGAGCAGAAGCATGTAGCTCCCTATGGAAGGACGCAGCTGCATGAGGTTATATGCAGACCGAAACCTGCACATCCGTGTGGGTCCGGGTCTGCATGTAACCGCATAAAGCCACATCCTCCCATAGGGAGGTATAGCCTGCTACATGCAATCATCATGCAGCACCTGTCCATCCTGGGAATCTCTGCAGGGCATGCACGATGTATGGACATGCACGCCCGTGTGAATGAGCCCTAAGAATGCAGTGGGCTTAAGCCCTCGTTCACACCTGAACGTTTTGTAGCGCGTTCTACGCTCGACGAACGCTCTACAAAACGCTCAAAAATATAAATCCCATTGTATTCAATGGTCTCGTTCCCACCTTGGCGTATTTCCGCCCGTCCCTAACGCGCTACAAAACGGCCCACGCCTGAAAAGGTACAGGTACTACTTTGGACCATTTTGTTGCGCGTTTCCATTGGGATACAGCCAAGTAGCCTTCGGAAACGCGCGACGGTCGCGTGACTTTTTTACCGCGAATCGTGGTAAAAAAAACGTGCGACGGTCGCGCGACAGACGCACATATGCAATACGCCTGGGTGTGAACGAGACCTAAGACCCCGTTCACACCGGGGCAGTTTGGCCGCAAGGATCCGCCGACATGAACGATCCCATACATTGCTATGGGGACCGTTCATGATCCAAACCGCCCCAACTGCTCCATGTACTATTTTTGCCGTGCTGATCAGTGCGGCTTTCATACAGGTTTCAATGGAACCGCGCTGAAATGCAATTGAAAACTCCCTAAATCTCCCTTTTTGGATCAGCGCGGTAACCGCGATGATCCGCAACAACCCTGGTGTGAATGGCCTCTTAATGGCCCCTGCAGGTTATAGAAGCTCATTTCAGCTATGCCGGACCTGTTCGTGGGGCAAAAAAACTGCCATCTTCCGCCTCATTATTTGACTTGTTGTTTTTACACATCACACATGTAACATAAGAGTTCACAAATAATAACAAATACACCAGAAACAGGGGAAAACCACTGGTGACATAAAATAAACTACCCCGAGCACTCCCTACAAATTAGATACAACTTCTTTTCATGCAAATCTCACCGAACAACTAAACAAGTGAAATTGAGAGTTTCAGCTTAGGCACAAGATCACCCAG
>NW_017306450.1:260343-264838 GCF_000935625.1 Nanorana parkeri | reverse complement strand
TCAAAGTTTCTGATATCTTATTGCTTACTGTCCTATAGACTTCTTTTGCAATGACCTAGAAGGGATCGTAGGCAGAATGGATCAGAAGCAGTGAGTTCAGCTCCCTGAACTTTCTTAGAGAAGCGAGAGGGTCACCCTAGACATAAGTGGGGAGGGGGGGTCATAAAAACGAGCAGTTGCTTATGGCAACCAATCAGCTTCTCCATGTTATTTTCAAAGCTTAACGTAACAAAGTGAAAACAGAATCTGATTGGTTACTATGGGCAACTGCTCCAGATTCCGTCTGCACCAGATTTTATGAATTTCACCCCGTGAGTGGTGATGTTCTGACCATGGGCCAGTTTCTTTCCTGAACAGGTTAGATATAACACTCCAGGTTAGAGAATAGAGAGAAGGGGGTGGGAGGCACACACAGGCAATCCTGGAAGACATGCTGTAATGATGTGTAATGCTTTCTAACCCAACCTTATCTGTATTTTTTACAAATCAGATATTGGGGTCAGAGCTTCAGGCAGGCTGAAGTCATGTGTGTGACGTTACCACCGGATTCCATTGCCAATCACACACTATGGGGTAGACCAGAGGTGATGCTGCCTGTGTCACAGGCCGACAACAAGACCCTGCAAGCATGGTGTCCTGTAGATCCAAGGCAGGTACAGTGACAACGCTACCACAGCATTAGAAGCCTGTTGTTAGCATTGTCACCGTGCAACAGGAAGGACAAAACGCTGACATGATCAACAGCTATTACCAATGATCCTCCTAGGAAGGGGGGTTATCAGCAGACACTGGTAATCTCTCCTCAGCAATAGATTTTTGGTGTCTATACATTTTGCAGTAATGACCCCTTTTCAGGTCTCTTTGTTACTGTGACCCTGGTGAACAGTTCTCTCTTTTCGCTTGCCTGTCCACAGTTAATATATGAAAGTAACAGCAGCAAGCATGACGTTCTATTTGGCTGTCACTGGTAACAAAGAACCTTTCATAAGGAATCCAGACAACCACAACATGGCAGACGCACGCCAGGTGCACGCACTAAAGAAAACGGCTGTCAAAACGTCTGTCGTCATCAAGCGTCGCCGAGGTTTGTGACGTTAGGGGCAGCGACCGCCGGCTGTTTGCATTATCGGGAGTGGAGGCGCTCTGGAGTTATGGCGTCCTCGTTCTGGAAAGGGCTGGTGGGGGTCGGACTCTTCGCTTTGGCACACGCGGCCTTCTCAGCGGCTCAACGTAAGTCGGGTTCCGGGCATCCGGTGCAGGGAAGGCGTTTAGGATGGGGGCTGTAATGTGTTCGGCCTGTCAGGCCGGCAGAATGGCGGCCGAGGAACCATAAGGCCCAGCACTGCTCTTACATTGAGAGGCCAATAGAGCGAGCTAAGATCGTACCCACTTTATGATTGAGGTTCTAGAATCAGATCAGATATGTCAGAAGGAAACAAAGCAATTGGTCTAAACTGGTTTTAGAAAGATCAAATTTGGGAAATTGAATTTATTTTAAAGAGAACCTGTCATCACTGCACTCGTGTAAAAACCGGAATCATTTACATTATAGTGATGCATGCTAAATCGAATTATTATTATTATTGGGGCTGAGATTGGCTCGGTGCTGAGCGAGAGATGACCTGGACATCATTCCATAAGATCCCATTCAAAGGCTGCATTCCATAGGTATAAACACAGGCCGAGCACATATATAAATGTATTGTCCTCGGGGTATCGTCATCAGCGTCCGCTCCTCCCCCGATGTATTGTGCTCTAATATGGAGCTTTATTCTAGGTTCAGGCCTCAGGGACACACGATCGTGTGCTAGTGCACCCAGCTGCTCTATTGATTTCAATAGGGTTACATCCACGCGGCAATCGCAAAAAAAAGTACAAGTACTTTTTTTTTTTTTTTGCGACACACAGCTTTTTTTGTTAGCCGCATTTGTGTTCAATTGAACAGGCGGATTTGTGGCGGGAAACCGCACGATGCGACTGGGGTGCCATTAGAAAATAGTGGCACCTCTGGTGCGAACGACTGTGGTGGGCGACTCTGACTGCTTAGCAATCCGTGCGGTTTTGTGCACGATTGTCGCGCGGTCAGGAGTCGCCCAGGTGTGAACCTAGCCTTCAGTATACGTATAGCGGAATCTGTTTCTTTTAGTTGTAGATAGAGCAGGGAAGGGTAAAATCACCTATCAGTCTAATTTTTCTCTTTCTATGTACCAGTGGGGTAATTTCTCTTCACTTCCTGTTTTAGAGACACAATTGGAAGTGCAGACAATTACCCTCTTAGTTGCTCCCAGAACAGGTATCCCCACGCCTCTTGCTTCTGGTGACAACTCTAAGATTTTAATTTTTCTCTTCATTTTCTCTTCTTTATGACAATGGTCACCAGTACAAATAGAGGGGTGAATCTTCCCAGTGGAGGCGGTAATAAAAAAAATAAAAAAAACAATCCACCTTCATTCTATCAAAATAAAGTTTTACCTAGAAATACAATGTAATCATAAAGGTTAAGGTTTAGCTGTATGCCAGGTTAACACAATCTGATGGGGTATAAGGTCCACTTGGATCTATAGTAATCATGATTGCCGCCATCTTCTGCCTGCAAATGTACCTGCTGGTGTGGATTGGGAAGTGAACCTGCCTGGTTACTGGCTTGGATCCCACAGCTTGTTGGTACAGTCTGAAGTCCTGGAACAATGTTTCATTTCAAAGTCGTCATGTATGCCCTAGTGGTCAACTGATTATCGGATCTACTGATAATTTTAGGGGGGAGGGGCAATATTCACAAATTGTTTCATTATCGGTTACATTTACTGATAATAAACACTGAGTTTGCAGCCATGGCCACTGTCAGATTAAAAACAAAAAAAGCAGAGAACTTTCTCCTTCAGGCCCGCTCCTCTGCTGATTGACAGCAGGCAGTGGGTGGGTTTAATAGCCAGCCTGCTATTGCAACTTGAAATGAAATGGCCAATAGCAGGCTGGGTATTGCACTGCCTGTTGTCTACATTCAGCCGCAGAATCCTGCCACCAGCAAGTAGGGGGTCATGGGGGGAACGGAGGCGACTGATATCGGGCAACTGCCTGCTGTTTACATTCAGCTTTTATAATTTCATTACATGGCCTAAATACAAAATACATGTCAAATGTGCGTAAGGCTCATTAGAAATACAATTTTATATTGCAATATGTTCTAATTGATGGGCTTTTCCAGCACTAGAGCTGTATATCAGTGAACCTGAACTAACTACAAGTCTGTTTATGGTGGCAAAACAGTTGCACTGGCAGACAGCTCGCAGGACAACACTTATCGGGCAAGTAAGAAACCTGCCCTGATCATTTTAGTCCTCCTCTGTGATAATTGGTGCTAGCAGTGCCTGCCTCAATTTCATCCTTTTCTATCCTGTTTAATCATTCTCCCTCCGTTCCATCCATTCCCTCTCTCGTTCTTTTGTATTATTGTTCATCACGATATCTGTGCCCCTCTACTCCTCTGTATAATCATTCTCATTCACTTCATGCATGCCCCTCTCCAGCTCTTGTATGAGCATTCTCCTTGATATCTGTCTATGTCCCTTTTCTCTGTATCATCATCTTGCTGTTCAGCCACTCCCCTTCTCCCTTGTATTATCATTCTTCTTTTGCACTTATTCCCCTCTTTACCTCTGTATAGTCATTCTCCATTTTCATCCATGCCCCTCTCCTCCTCTGTATGGTCATTCTTTACTTCATTCATGGCCATCTTCTTCACTTTATCCATGTCCCCCTTCGCCTTTGTATGCTCATTCTCTTTCATTTCCCTCCATACACATCTCTCCTGTACGATAATTCTCCTATCCATAACCCTCTCCTCTACTTCTATCTATGCCCTCTTTCTTTCCCTGTATGAGTATCCCTCTTCTGTTCCATCCATTCCCTCTTTCCTCCTCGGTATGAACATTCTCCTTAATTTTCCTCTATGCTCCTCTTCTTCCCTGAATGATTACTCTACATTTCATCTATGCCCCTCTCATCCTATGTATGGTATGTAATTCTCCTCTTCCATACCCTTTCTTCTTCCCTGTATGCCCTTCACTTCACCTATGTATACTCTTCTCTGGTCATCCTCCTTCCCTTCTGTCCATGTTCCCGCTTCCCCCGGTCGTTCGCCCTCCCTTCTGTCCATGTTCGCTCTTCCCCTGGTCGTTCGCCCTCCCTTCTGCCCATGTTCGCTCTTCCCCTGGTCGTTCGCCCTCCCTTCTGCCCATGTTCGCTCTTCCCCTGGTCCGTTCGCCTTCCCTCCGTGCTCGCTCTTCCCCCTGGTCCGTTCGCCTTCCCTTCCCTCCGTGCTCGCTCTTCCCCTGGCCCGTTCGCCTTCCCTTCCCTCCGTGCTCGCTCTTCCCCTGGCCATTCTCATTTAGTTTTAGCTATGCTCACCCTCCTTCCCTATATGGTTAGGCTTCCACCTTCTTTTTGCACCAATTATATAACAAAAATGTATAAAGATTTTTTTTTTTTTTTTTTT
>NW_017306450.1:250574-260315 GCF_000935625.1 Nanorana parkeri | reverse complement strand
CCATGTTCGCTCTTCCCCTGGTCGTTCGCCCTCCCTTCTGCCCATGTTCGCTCTTCCCCTGGTCGTTCGCCCTCCCTTCTGCCCATGTTCGCTCTTCCCCTGGTCGTTCGCCCTCCCTTCTGCCCATGTTCGCTCTTCCCCTGGTCGTTCGCCCTCCCTTCTGCCCATGTTCGCTCTTCCCCTGGTCGTTCGCCCTCCCTTCTGCCCATGTTCGCTCTTCCCCTGGTCGTTCGCCCTCCCTTCTGCCCATGTTCGCTCTTCCCCTGGTCCGTTCGCCTTCCCTCCGTGCTCGCTCTTCCCCCTGGTCCGTTCGCCTTCCCTTCCCTCCGTGCTCGCTCTTCCCCTGGCCCGTTCGCCTTCCCTTCCCTCCGTGCTCGCTCTTCCCCTGGCCATTCTCATTTAGTTTTAGCTATGCTCACCCTCCTTCCCTATATGGTTAGGCTTCCACCTTCTTTTTGCACCAATTATATAACAAAAATGTATAAAGATTTTTTTTTTTTTTTTTTTACAGTAAATATTACTTACTAACGAAGTGAGTACACAACAGAAAATGTACCCAGTCACTAAATGACTCTGGTTAGGAATTGGCACACATTTGCTAGTGTATAGTACACAGCATTGTTCTGTGTTGGGCATCAATGAAAGGAGAAAATACGGAATGAAAATAATACCATTTATTGGCTGCCTCAATGGAATGAAATAGAAGCTTTAAAAGACGTTCGATTTCTTCTCCAGCCGTAATATAATCCTGCATCTGACGACATATTTATACAAACGCCTAGATACAACCGCTATTTTACTGACACACACGCGTTATCTAATAAATAATACTCTTATCTTTTAACTCTCTGCTTGTATGTATATCTAAAATGACTAGTTCTTGAATGTCTTAGATTCTACTGTTTTGCTGAATTTACTGCATTTAATAAATTTTGCAGAATTTAATTACATTCTCTCTTTTTTTTTTGGCTTCCAGATCGTTCTTATATGCGGTTGACTGAAAAGGAAGATGAAACGTTACCAATAGATGTAAGTTGGCTTCAGTTTGTTGATTTTTCAGTTCATTAAAGGAGAACTATGAGGTGAGTGATTTTTTTTCACTCAACCTCATAGTTCGAGCCGACGTGTGACAATGAAACTCACACGTCGGCTCAATAGATCGGGAAGTGAGCGAACACATACCATCGCTCGCTCACTTCTCAATCATCTCCCTGCAGAGAGCGGTGACTGTCAGTCACCGCTCCCCCACAGGGATTCCCCGCTCTGATCCTCCAGCGATGAGTGGAGAAACAAGCCGGGGCGGGCACAGCTGGCCTCTAGATAGGCAGAGCCCGCTGTCACTCACACAACTGGGTGGATCTTGACAGCATTGTTGTGATCCGTCCCGGCTGCGGCGATCTCGGTATATAGTAAGCAATAGCTTGCTATGTACTGAGCTGTGGGTCACGGGAGGACGTTAGAATATGCCCTCCTGTGACCCTTAAGAGAACTATGGGGTAAAACATTTTTTATCCCATAGTTCTCTTAAGTGCAGATCTGGAAATCTCTTATAAGTAAATAGGATTTCCTATACCTATAAATGCATTCAGCTCCCTCCTAAATTTCCCAATAGTTAATGAGCAAGAATATATTTTTTTAAAAAAGGTCAGTAATGGCTTCCACAGATTTTTATTTTGATGAGGAGCCTCATTAGCAATATTTAGTGTTTTGTCACTGTGCCCCAGGTGTAGAGAAAATCCAATGCTTTGTGTGTTTTATGGGTAGCATCTGGGAGAAGCCTTAGAAAACAAAAGGTAGTTGAAGTCCAAATGCTGCAGATAGTGTTTGGGCCACCCCAACACTCCAGTCCCCTACATTGTGGAATGTTAAATGAGCCATTTGGCTCAGGTCACATTTTGGAGTAAGCAGGGTGTTTGGAAAGGATCAGAACTGCCTGCCAAGCACTGGAAAATGCTGCAATGTAAACAAGCTCTTGGTGTTGCTATCATAGTCATTAAGTATATAGTACAAAATGCTAAATAATTTGCCAGAATGGACTTCATTGCAAGTCTGTCTTTTAAGGTTTAGGCAAAGTTGTTAAGGAATTTTCTCTGTGCGCTAGAATGGATTCTGTTTAAAAGAACATTATTCTGAATAATGACATATTAACCCCTTCATGACTTCGATCTGGCGACAGGTAAGTCACCAGGATCGCTTCTGTTGTAAAGCCGACAGTCGGCTCTACAAGTTTAAACAGAGTCCCGGCGGCAAAAGTCACCGGCAGTCTGTTTAAACAGCCCCGATGCTGGCGACGTACACTGTACGTCGTCAGTCACGAAGGGGTTAAAGGAGGGTTTTTTCATTTACTTTTTTTGCTTGGGGCTAATGTTTAATGCACAAAGCACGGTATATTCACTCCGGTTTCCTCCCACACTCCAAAGACACGCTGGTAGGTTAATTGGCTCCTGTCTAAATCGGCCTGGGATGAATTGCAAGCGAGATCGGGACCTTAGATTGTAAATGCCTTGAGGGCAGGGACTGATGTGCACTATATATAACTATTCTGTTACAACCACCGCTTTATGTATTTGCACATACCTTCCTGAGACTCGTCTGTACGGCAGTATGACAACCTACTGATTTGGTGATATTCACAGATAGTGTGCAACTCGATAAGTCTGACTCGGAGTAGAATTCAATGTAATTTTTTTTTTTTACCATCTCGATACATAGGATGTAATTTCCTTGTCATTCTTAGAGTGAAAAGACATTCCTATCTTTGCCATTAACAGGATAACACAGACCCCATTACCTTTTTAGAGGGTGGTGTGGAAAGGAGAGAGTAGAAGGATTACTGGGAAGTTTTAGCAGAAGACTGTACCAATATACAGAAAACAGCAGGGGTGAAATGGAAGATACTATGTATGCACAGATTAGGCTGTAACAATGCTAATCTTACACTTGTAGTTAGAAATGCAGCATAACACAGTGAAATGCAATTATATAGGTATGCAGTGTAACTGAAACAGTAGAAATAAAGAAAATGACACTGGATGTGGCAGCACAATAACACTGCTTAATCTTGGCACTATATAATGTGGTATGTATAATGTTATGGGACAGTTTATGGAATGCATAGTGTACATCCTATAATGGGAATGTAGATGCAAGTCTGTAACAGGCTGCTTGTTACTTAATGGGCTGATTTATAGGAATCCAATCAAAAATGGAACAGTTTCCCGAAGCAAGCAGTTAGATTTATCCTTTCAGCTGAACTAAGGAATCTGGTTGTTTGGGGGTAAAAGCTCATGTTGGTGCAGATCAGAGCCATATTTAAAAAAAAAAAAGTCACCGTACCACATTTTACTAGTGGATGACACAATGCTACAAAGGGGTGGGGACGGGGGTCACAAGCTAACGTGCGTTGTCAAAAGTCCAGAACTCCAATGTAATACATGTGTGCCCTGATTTTACATCTGGGAAATGATGCAGTTGTTCATCTGAGTACTAGAATGTACAGTATTTCTTTTAAGCAGGGGAGTTCTTAAATATACAGAATATTGAGGGGTTCCTCTTGGTGTTCTCTCTGAAATGAAATGTCACTGACCGCTCTTGTATTATTTCCAGATTATAACAATGATCCTTCACATCTTCTTTCTGTTGCTTGCAGATAGTTCTACAAACCTTGTTGGCGTTTGTAGTGGCCTGCTACGGCATAGTTCACATTTCTGGAGAGTTTAAAGACATGGATGCCACTTCAGAATTAAGGAATAAGTATGACGTTTTTATTTCATTCGTTAGATTGATGAAAAAAATAACATACAGCTCACTGCTGGGATAAGATTGGTTTTGGGCAGTTTGCGTGAATATCTACTAGGCCTACAGGAGCATCGGATGCTGATGTTTGCTTAGTGATATAATTCTACATTCCATTAGGTTCTGATGATTTATATACTTGGGAGACATTAGGCTCACTTCACAAAGCTTCAAGGATAAGGCTCTCTAATTAATTTAGTCATGTGACTAACTCTCAGATCTCATTGGCCTCGGCTGACTAACACTCGCCTTTTTTGAAAAGAAGTATCCTTATCCTGGTGTACCATCTTTGTGAATTAAAAGTATAAAACATACAACAAGAGCACCAAACCCTTCTGAATGAATAAGTGTCGACATCCCGGGGCCTGTTGATGTCTTTTTGGAGCTTTGTGAAGTAGCCTATTGTCACATTGTCCATTCAGGATGTCTGTGTGAAGCCCATCTCCTGACCACTGTATACTTCTCAAGCTCTCCACGCTGCCCTTTCTTCCATTGCAGCCGCCACCAGAATACCTGGTTTCCGCTGCTTCGAGGGAAGGAGTGGTAACGCCACCCCCTCCATTTTGTGACCAATTGCTTTTGCTGCTGGACCTAAGCACTACAACATGGGAGGAGGGTCATATACCTGGAAGCACTCGGTATTTTGCACTGTCCACCACAGATGAAGCAGTGGGGAGGGGGGGGATTGCTGGAGGGGTAGGCTTTACACACACGGTTACTTGGTTTGAATGGGCAAGGTGACAAGCGTTTCATTAGCAGTATTATGTCATAATCTGTGTTTCCTTACATGTGTAGCCCGAAAACTGCAAATGGTCAAAATCATGAATACTGTTTATCAGCATATTTACAATAAGAACTGTCTGCATTGCCTATTAACGTGGAAGCAAAACCTATGTGTGATAAATGTTTATGTATAGGGGGCCTGGAGTCATACAGCATATTGGCACATTATAGTAGTCTTACCTGCCAGAGCAATGCCTTCCAGTGCTGCGATGTCCAGGCTCTCCTCCCTCGCCAATGCTTCCATCTCCGTCCCGGTCGTATTCTGGGTTCTAATTTTTCAGCTGCTTGATAGGCCGGGCCCTGCTGACCCAGCCTAGTGTACAGAAAAAAAAGCTATGGCAGAAGAGATTTGCACAGTCTTTCCTATCATAGAAAGCCGGTCTGTGAGCAGTTTTTGAAGACTTTACCTCCACTTTAAGTACAATCTCGGATTCTCACCTCCACTTGAGAATAAAAGTTGGAAAATTAATATTTGATTCTGTTTACAATGAAGCAGTACAGACTGTTCTTAAACCAGGCATGTTACAATCTCTCAACAGCTTTGTAGTGCAAGGATCTCCCTGATGGGATATAAATGAGTTTCATTTGATAATGGTGGATGCTTAGCACTTTTCTTTACAATTAGTCAATTATTTCTCATTTATATGCGAGTTGTGGGGTGTATGCAGTAGAAATAACATGCATGCTGAACGGTAAAATATCTGCAAACATAATAACTTTGATTTTTTTTTTTCTTTCCCTCTACCCCACTTCAAAGGACATTTGATACGCTAAGGAACCATCCCTCATTTTATGTCTTCAACCACAGAGGACGGGTAATGTTCCAGTCCCCAGACACAGAGGATTTCCAACAAAATCAAGCTGCATTCACATCTAATGAACCACTGAAGCTAAGAAAACTAGAGCCACTGCAACGTTAACACAAGGTTTTTACAGATGATTATAGAAGAGAACATTGTAATAACATTGGAGTCCAGGATGTAAACACATTTTTTTTCTGGAGCAGTATTTATATTGATCTTCCAGACTTTCTAAGATAAAAAGGGGACTTTCTTTGTACAATTATTGAGGACTGTATTGTGTACTAGCAACGCACTGTAACTTATTGCTACAATGATGCTGTAAAAGATGTCTTTTACCTTGAAACATTAAATGATGCTGCAGCTCAGTTTATTTTTTTCCCTGTACCAAAGTCTATTTCTTATCTTGATTGGCATTAAAAAAGAGGGACTGCAGATTTGATAAAATTACACATGGTATGTTTCATTGTTTTACTGTAGAAAAATGGTGCAGCTGGTGTCAGTCACCATCTTCTCTTGTATACCAGTGACCTTACTTGCTGGGTTTTTGCGGACTAGGAAATCTGGTGACCAGCATTCAATAGAAAGACATTACAATTTTATGGAGACTGCCAATCGAGAATAGAGGTGACTCTTCCATGAGTAAAGTTGGGCAGCTACTCCATCTCCCTGATAGACCAGTGATAGAAAAGCGGGATTTATTTAAGATGTTGCTATGCATATATAATAAAAAAAGCAAACAATTAAATACAGGTAGCGCTCAATTTATGCTGGGGTTAGGTTTGAGATGGAATGGCTGTATATTGAAACACAGTATATAATGTAAGTCAATGGAAAGCGAGGGAGTTATGCCAAATTTGAGGAAACTCTGGGACATAAGTAATAAAATACAGCTACACTATATTTAAAGCTACTGCAGGAGCTCACATAAGAAGCTTTCAATAAAATGAACCTGTATAATGTTACTTATGTCAATGAGAGGGGCTTGGAACCTAACTTCCACTGGGTTTTAGAACCAATTCCTTGTTATGAGAGAGGCTTTGAATCTAACTCCCTCACTTCCCATTGACATACATTATATATTTGGTCTCCATTTACAATAGTCCCAGAAAAGGGGGCTATTTTGAATCTGTGCATATTGAACCATTGAAAACAGCGTGACCTGTACATGAATTTCAAATTATTTTAATTTTTTCCCCTATTTCAAGGAGCACAAAACCCTTTATGATGTCATAGTGCTTTTCATTGGCTTACACAGTTTTCACCATCACATCACCCATGAAGTCCCCTTCTGAGGGACAAGAAGCAGCAGCGTGCTCTTCTCTAGCAACTGATGGCATGCTTTGGTTGCACTGTAGAGGTAGACAGACCATTGTATACCCCCTGTATCAAAGCACACTTCCTAAAACTGTGTTAAGCTGGCCATACACTTTGTTTTTTTCCCCCATTCAAACTGCAGACTGAATTAAAGAAAAATAACAGCTGCTTTCATTTACACTAAACAGTGTGGATGGAGGAATCTCCCGCTGGGCTGTTGTATTCTGACAGCAGTGTTGTTCCGCTGTCAGAATACCTAAATAGTGACGGCAGCTGCTTGGCTGCCGTCACTGCTCGTCTTAACATTTTCTGATCAAAGTGTGGCGATGGGGCCATTTCATAAAGAACCGGCCAAATTGTACAGTGTACGGCCAGCTCAAGTATCAAACTTTCTGTTCCTCCTCCCCCTTTAACCAAGCTTCTAAACACTCTCACTTTCTGTTCCTCCTCCCCCTTTAACCAAGCTTCTAAACACTCTCACTTTCTGTTTAAAAGAGGGACTGCAGATTTGATAAAATTACACATGGTATGTTTCATTGTTTTACTGTAGAAAAATGGTGCAGCTGGTGTCAGTCACCATCTTCTCTTGTATACCAGTGACCTTACTTGCTGGGTTTTTGCGGACTAGGAAATCTGGTGACCAGCATTCAATAGAAAGACATTACAATTTTATGGAGACTGCCAATCGAGAATAGAGGTGACTCTTCCATGAGTAAAGTTGGGCAGCTACTCCATCTCCCTGATAGACCAGTGATAGAAAAGCGGGATTTATTTAAGATGTTGCTATGCATATATAATAAAAAAAGCAAACAATTAAATACAGGTAGCGCTCAATTTATGCTGGGGTTAGGTTTGAGATGGAATGGCTGTATATTGAAACACAGTATATAATGTAAGTCAATGGAAAGCGAGGGAGTTATGCCAAATTTGAGGAAACTCTGGGACATAAGTAATAAAATACAGCTACACTATATTTAAAGCTACTGCAGGAGCTCACATAAGAAGCTTTCAATAAAATGAACCTGTATAATGTTACTTATGTCAATGAGAGGGGCTTGGAACCTAACTTCCACTGGGTTTTAGAACCAATTCCTTGTTATGAGAGAGGCTTTGAATCTAACTCCCTCACTTCCCATTGACATACATTATATATTTGGTCTCCATTTACAATAGTCCCAGAAAAGGGGGCTATTTTGAATCTGTGCATATTGAACCATTGAAAACAGCGTGACCTGTACATGAATTTCAAATTATTTTAATTTTTTCCCCTATTTCAAGGAGCACAAAACCCTTTATGATGTCATAGTGCTTTTCATTGGCTTACACAGTTTTCACCATCACATCACCCATGAAGTCCCCTTCTGAGGGACAAGAAGCAGCAGCGTGCTCTTCTCTAGCAACTGATGGCATGCTTTGGTTGCACTGTAGAGGTAGACAGACCATTGTATACCCCCTGTATCAAAGCACACTTCCTAAAACTGTGTTAAGCTGGCCATACACTTTGTTTTTTTCCCCCATTCAAACTGCAGACTGAATTAAAGAAAAATAACAGCTGCTTTCATTTACACTAAACAGTGTGGATGGAGGAATCTCCCGCTGGGCTGTTGTATTCTGACAGCAGTGTTGTTCCGCTGTCAGAATACCTAAATAGTGACGGCAGCTGCTTGGCTGCCGTCACTGCTCGTCTTAACATTTTCTGATCAAAGTGTGGCGATGGGGCCATTTCATAAAGAACCGGCCAAATTGTACAGTGTACGGCCAGCTCAAGTATCAAACTTTCTGTTCCTCCTCCCCCTTTAACCAAGCTTCTAAACACTCTCACTTTCTGTTCCTCCTCCTCCCTTAACCAAGCTTCTAAACACTCTCACTTTCTGTTCCTCCTCCTCCCTTTAACCAGGCTTCTAAACACTTTCCCTCCAGGCTATGAAAGCACAGCTTCTGTATTATATTGCACTGTTTAATCTGAAGAATCAAAGATTTTGCTATTATCCGGGAGCCATAGCACAATTCTGAAATCTTGCACATTCTTCAGTGGAAACATTTTGTTACCTCACTAATCTGCATCATACCTCCTCCCTCTCTTTATGTAGCTTTCAAAAAAAAATAAAAAATCCCCTCACTCCAGAATAATTTAGGGCTAGTCTCCCTACAGTATGCAATTTGCTTGTTGAGGAATGCAGCCACTTGCTGACCGTTGCCTCATTTGGCTACGGACCTACACAGAAACGTTTAATAGGTCAATTGTGGTACTGAAATTACTAGGAGTAGCAATTGATCCCTGTGGAGTTAGCTAACCAGGAAGCATGTAGCATGACCACAGTCGGGGCTGGGAGCGGCAGGGGGGGTCATATGCCTCGGGTGGAATGACCACTTGTGCACTGCCTGGCAACGGAGGAAGGTGAAGGAGGGAGCAGGAGCTGGTATTGGAGGCAGTTTGTGGATAAAGAACACTCAGCAGGTGATTACAACAGTGAGTGACCTGTGACTGTTTCAAAGAGGTGAGGAAAGTATTTAATACATTGCACTTAAATAAAACACATTCCCATAAACAAATCATTAATAGCATATCAAGCCCTTGAGGGGCAAATATGCTCTGCGTTCTTTACTACTGAACTGTGTGATCTCACCTATGAAAACCCTTTGAGTGTCATCTACACCAGGGGCGCCCACTATTTTTCGTCTGGAGATCTACTTTTCAAATGACAAGCTCATTGAGATCTACCAACGAAAAAAAACACCTGCGTTCAGGGGCATGGCGGTGCATTGAAGTCAATGGCACCGCAGCCAGGCTCCGCAGGCAGGCCCCTCGCCCACAGTGCGATCGCCTGCATTAGTGCCTGTGTTCCAGTCCAGTTTGATCCACAAAAATTCTGCGAGCACTATTTTTGCAGATCGCACTGGACCGGAATGCAGGCACTAATGTGCCTGCGTTCCGAATGCGGGCGATCGCAATGTGGGCGATGCCATTGACTTCAATACAGCTCCACACCCCCTCCCGCACCTGAACGCAGGGAGTCGGCCGGCTTACATTCCAGTGCGCCCTACA
>NW_017306450.1:243159-250412 GCF_000935625.1 Nanorana parkeri | reverse complement strand
CTCCCTCGCTCTCTCTCTCCCGGCTGTCTCTCCTTGCTCATCCTCCCGGCTGTCTCTCCTTGCTCATCTTCCCGGCTGTCTCTCCTCTCTCTCTCCTGGCTGTTTCTCCTCGTTTTCTCCCCTGGCTGTTTCTCCTCGCACTCTCTCTCCTGTCTGTCTCTCCTTGCTCTTCCTCTTGTCTGTCTCTCTCCTGGCTCACCTTGCTGTATTTTGCAAACAGTGTAGTGCAACAGGCTGTGTAACCTAATATTCTTTGATGTAATACATAGCACTTCAACCACCAGTATCCACCAGTAAGGTGTCAGGGAGCTTGGCTCAGCAGACTCAGGCTAATAGGTAATCATGTGTGCACAGCTAAATAAATATACCAAAATGGAATAAAGGGGCCACCATTCACACCCTTCCTGATCTACCAGCATCAGCTTTGAGAGCTACTGGTAGATCACGATCTACCTAATGGGCACCCCTGATCTACACCATGCCTGAAGAGAACAGCACTTTGAGGCTTTTTCAAGCCTCACTTCTGCTCTGCGGCATTCAGAATGGCTCCGCTGAGCCACAGAGGAGAGGCTTGATTGAAGCAATTTCAAGCTTTAAATTTGATTTGAAGCCTCACCTCTGCTGTGGACAACCGCAACAAAAGGAGCGAGGCCCCCGGGAGAGTGGGGTGTGTGTGGATGGAGAACATCTTCCCTGGGGGAGCGATAACAGAATGTCTAGCTTTGCCACTGCACACAGTGCTCCATTTGTGTGGGATTGACCACTAGAGAATGCTCCTGCATGTTTTATCTGTTTCGAGTTGCTGCTCACAATGATTAATCACTAGTGGTTTAGAAGCATTATTGAGCTACTAAAAATCTTCAATAAACCATCTAGCAGGTTTATTGTGTGTAGTTTAGCCCTTATATCCAAAAATCTTTAGTGGAAGTTTCCCCAGGAAAGCCATATATCAGGAGTAACCAGATAGGAGCAAAAGTTGGGAATAAAGTTGGTAGCAAATGTGGGAGCCAACAAAATCTGTTGTATAACTGTCTGTTTTGATTGTTTGGTATAGTTTTCTTACCAAGTCCTTTGTCCCATGACCTCTTCATATGCCATGTTTCTAGAACAGTGTTTCACCTTTAAAAGTATGCAAAATCTGGAGGCATATACAAAACCCTTATTCTAGACAGGGATCTGATATGAATTTTGGAGGGTGGACCCTAGGCACAAAAAAACAACCAAACATTGAGTTCCCCCTTCACATCAGAGTCAGCTCCCTTTTCACATGAGAGTTCCCATTCACATTAGCAGCCCCCTGCCCTTCACATCAGAGTTCCCCTTTCAGCAAAAATTTGAAGGTTGTTCTAGAGTGCCTCCTCATCATCCGCTGCTTTTACACAAATGTATACTGCACACAGGTTTACAGTTCATCGAAGGGGTGTTACACCTTAAAGCAAAACTTCCACCTGCAGAAATCTCTATTTTCATATTTCCCCTCCGCATGCTGTGCAGGCTTCTTCCCTTAAGTGTGACTTAAAAGAGAACTATGGGGTAAGTGTTTTTCCCCCATAGTTCTCTTAAGGGTCACGGGAGGACATATACTAACGTCCCCCCGTGACCCAAAGCTCAGTATAAGAAAAAAAAGAAAACTTGCTGCACTGAGCCTGACGAAGGGGACCCTGTGTGGCCCCAAAAGCACTTGCTAATGAGAGACAGCATCTGTCAATAAATGAGCATCTGATTGCTGTTATTATCGTTGTTGGAGTGATGGAGACGTCTTTCCCTTTTGCCAAAGCTCAGTATATCGCGAGCTACAGCTCGTATACTGAGACCGCTGCAGCCGGGACAGATCCTGACAATGCTGTCGAGATCCACCCAGCTGTGTGAATGACAGCTGGCTTTGCCCATCTAAAGGCAGAGCCAGCTGTACCCGCCCCCTCCTCCAGTCAGCGCTGGAGGATGGGAGGGGGGAATACCTGCGGGGAGCAGTGAGTGACAGTCACGGCTCTCTGCAGGGACAGGATCGAGAAGTGAGTGAGCGGCGGTATGTGTTCGCTCACTTCCCAATCTATTGAGCCGACGTGTGACAGTTTCATTGTCACATGTCGGCTAGAACTATGAGGATGAGTGATTTTAACTCACCTCATAGTTGTCCTTTAACTGCAGCATAGAACAATCAGGTCTCCTAACCTGCTAGACGGGCGATGTTCTGTGGCAGAGTCGTTTGAATCGTATGGAATGAATGAACAAATATAAATGCTTTGGCAAGTAAAACAGCTCCTATATGTGATATGTGTATTCAGCTGTTTTCTTAGTGTTGTCCCCTTACAAACATTCTAACCTCATTGTGTAATTCTCTCTATGTTGACATTAACATTTACTGATTCTCTTTTGTGTTTTTTTTTATGCATAAACTAACAGTGAGGACGTAAAACTATTGTTCACACAATCTTTGATTTCTATTAAACAATGTAAATTAAAAAATAGAAAAAACACAATATGATGTAGATGGGGTGAATTCAGCGGATCCATGCAATAAAAAATTTAGGAAATGAAATTGAAAATATTTTGGAGCTTAAAACTTTGAAGATAAGACAAAAATACTACATTGTATGCTCTATTGAAGTGACCCACAGGAAAAGTCATTAGAAAATGTAAAGTCACTAGCCCAGATGGTAGAGTCTTTCTTTAGACCTAAACCCATGAATGTTCCACATTTAAAGAAAGATTAAACCTATGTGGTAACTCTGGACCAGTGCCTCACTTTGTCTTTTTTTTTTTGGTAAATGCAAAAAAATAAATTTTGCAAGACAAATTTTGCATTGTGAAGGTAATTATAAGAAATTTGGAACCTCGCCACTTTCTGGTCACAATACTCCTAGGCAGCCTTCTACCATACAGATCCATCTTGGGAGATCGAGGTCATAAGGGATAAACTTATTATAAAACTGCATCCCTGGTCTATTCAGTATATTATTCCTAAAAATAATATACATACATAATTCAGTAAAAAGGATTCTTATGAACGTCAATGTGTGTAAGGCAATGATAGGTATTTCTCAGGGGCTTTTATAGTTTAACCCCTTCGTGACTGACAACGTACAGTGTACCTCACCAGCATGTGGGCTGTTTAAACAGACTCCCAGCGACTTTTGCCACCGGGACTCTGTTTAAACTTGTAAAGCCGACTGTCGGCTTTACAGCAGAAGCGATTCTGGTGACTTACCTGTCGCCAGATCGCTTCTGTGTCCCATAGAAGGGGCCGCCCCCTCCCCCACCCCGCCAGACGCTGCCGCCCTTCTTTCCGGGCTTGGGGGGGGGCTTGTAAGCCCCCCCCCTATGTGATAGCAGTCAACGTAAAGTAAAAAAAAAAAAAAGTTTTTTAAACTTAAATTAATCTAACAATAATAAAAAAACATGTAACTAGCGCTGAATACTGAAAAATGGCCTGGATGGGAAGGGGGTTTAACACCGCGGATGTCAACTGGTTAATAAGGAGTTGCGCTAATATTGCGCAACATAGAAATTTGCAACTACCACCATTTTATTCTATAGGGTCTTGGCATTCAGAAAATATATAATGTTTGGGGGTTTTAAGTAATTTGCAGGCCTAAAATGTGGAATATAACATGGGTGCAAAAAATTTAAAAAATGCCTGTCATGAAGGGGTTAATGGTGAATTCTGTGCAATTGCCTTCTTTAAGGTGCCCATACACTGCTCGAACTTCAGCTGTTTTTTAATGTACCTGCCAAAATTCGCACTGTGGGGGGCTGTCGGCTCCCTTTCAGCCAGCATTCCTCGATCAGCTGATCGAAGGAGCCTGCTGGAAAATTTTCTAGCGATCAGAGCCGGCAGCCAATGAGCTGCCCGCTCTGATCGGGTATTCTGAGAATAAAATGTAAACAGCGGGATTCCTCGATCAACGTGATTTTTCTGTTGATGGGGGAATCGGGTCAATTTTTTTTTTCTTTCCTTGAGCCAGCGGGTTGAACGAAAAAAATTGATAGGTGTATGGCCAGCCTTAGACTTTCTATATGCTGCACAATATACTTCTTCATTCAATATTTTACTATAGGCAACCTACAAAAAGTCCTTTCCTCTCAAGTGTTCTTGTATAAAAAATAAGGCAGAGACCAGTAGATCCAACTGTCCATACACCATTATGATACCATCAGTGCACTACAAAATACTTTTCTGCTGCTTCAGGAGTGTGACTTTACATGGACATGAGGATCCAAGATAAACAGAGCTTACTGAAGGGCTTCTTGGTCTGCTAATTGCAGACGTGTACCCTGCCTAGCCCCAGTTCATCACAGAGATTAATGGGGGCACGATGAGAGCCACTAACCTGTGGGTACCACAAGATGCCTGAACTTTGACACTCCAGTTCAATTATGTTGAACATCTGATCAGTGGAATGTTGGCGACTTCCGGGTGGTACGTGCCGCCCGATGACATAGGACGCCGAGGTCTCGAGCGTCGCCCTCCACGAACCTGGCCTTGGTAAGGGATAGCAATGACCTTACCGGCTCTCCCCGATCCCCTCCTCGCCTCTCCTAGGTCTCGCCTCTCACTGCCTTCTCTTCACCGGCAACAGATCCAGCAATCGGGCAGGCACTCGACACTGGATAACAGGACAACAGGCTACCTGACACCAGATTTAGATAGCCACTGGCAGCCGTCAGTCCCAGACCCCACTGGATCTATCAGATATAATAGGATCTCAGTAGATATTTCAGCAGGATCTCAGCGGCCCCCAGCAGCTATATCCAGCACATGGGGGGCAGAAAAAAAACGCCGCCGCCGCTACCACCAGCAATGTCAATGAGAAGGAGCTCCTCAACAAAAATAGGAACGTATTTCGCTGGAACCCGGTCGACATTGTCAACAGAAGGGGGGGGGGGTAAGTTGTAACTGGTTTCTCATACCCCTTTGGGTGGCAGGGAACGGAGCACTGCACAGGACAATATGATGCAAGATTATGCCACACATGCATATTCCCAAGCCCATACTCAAACTCTTACTAAAACACCTCCTAATGAATTTAACAAGGTATCTAGGTGTCTTCTAGGGGGGGATGGTGGTACAGAGGGAGTCGAGACAGAGTATGGATAAAACTAAAACTGTTCACTTGTTGGAGCAAGAGGGGACACAGCAGCAGGATATTGGAGAATGCCTGAGATCTCTACCAAACAAAGTGTAAGAACACCGCATATGGTCCAACAAGCACTACTTTGATAGGAAAAGGAGGGGGGATTTGGATCTACGGCCAGCAGACAAGGTCTGGTTGTCCACGCTGAATCTGAAATTAGCTTTCCCCTCTAAAAAGCTTGCCCCGAGGAGGTTTGTGGGACCATTTCCTGTCAAGCGGCGGATCAATCCTGTTGCCTATGAACTTACCTTACCAGCTTCCTATCGGATCCACCCCGTGTTTCACTGCTCAAACCGGCCGTGGTGGATCCTTTTCCCAATCGGGATCCTGGACCCCCGGCCCCTACCATCGTGGATGGTGGTGAGGAATACGAGGTTGAGTCCCTCCTCGACTGTCGGAGGAGGGGGGGGCGTTTGCAATTCCTTGTCAAATGGAAAGGCTATGGGCCGGAAGAGAACTCCTGGGAGCCGGAGTCCAATCTGCACACCCCGCGGCTCATCCGGAGGTTTTTTCTGGAGCATCCTGAGACCCTTGCCCGGTTGGGCATCCGGAGGCTGCCCGTTAGGGGGGGGCACTGTAAGAACATGCCTGGCAGCATAGATACAACTGCGCATAGGCATGTTCACCGCATTTGCGGGAAACGACCGCTATTGCGCATGCGGCAACTACTGCGCATGCGCGGACGGCCGCAATTGCGCATGCGCAAACGGCAGCCGGGTGCGCGAAGCCGTGCTCACATGGCGCACAGGAAATGACTCACTCTGTCTGGGGATGATCCTATTTAAGCTGGCCCAGCTCCCAGAATCATTGCTGAGTGGTCTTTCAGCTTGAGCGTGTGTGTTCCTGTATCTTGCCTGTTGCTGTGCTTTTGTTCGACCCGGATTCCTTGACCCTGCCTGACTGCTGCCTGCCCCCGACTTCTGCTTGTTCCTGGATTCTCCTTTGCCTGCTCCTTTTGTACCTCGCTGCCCGATTGTTGCTGACCCTGGCTTGCCCGACTCCGCTCTGCTCCAGCCGCATGAACACCTGCTTCCTGCTTCACTGAAGACAGGGCTTCAAGGACCTGCCCAGGCTCCGTGTCCTGCATCTTCCGGCACCGGTGCTGCCCGCTGTTTCCCCACCTCCTGTCTCCACATTCAGGGGTGTGGAACTCGTGCTGCAAAGGAGGCCTCCTCACAACTCGGCTCCCTACCAGGTACGTGATACAAAGAGACTATGGAGGGCTACTTCGCCAGATTAGAAGCAACATATAAAGAGGAATTGAAAGATCTAAAAACTGACATTTCTAATATAGAAATGGAAAAGCTGGATATATGTACTTCTAGATTGGATATACAACAACAAACGATAAATAACCATTCCAAGAAGATGCAGGATATGATGTATAAAATAGACGTTATTGAAAACAGAAGTAAACGCAATAATATAAGGATACGAGGTATACCTGAGACAGTTGAGACGCATGCTCTTTCTCAAACAACAAAGGCCATATTGAACGATATAATGCACAAAAGTCCAGAATCTGAATTCATTATCAATGGAGTGTACAGAGTACCCGGATTTCTTAGAGGAGACTCCACAAGAGCTAGAGATACTATATGCCGATTACACTATTATATTGAGAAAGAAGCTATTCTAGTGGCAGCTAGAGAGAAGAAATCAATAACATATGATGGGTACACAGTAACTATTTTCCCTGATATCTCAAGACAAACATTGATGCTTAGAAGAGCTTTGAAACCCCTAAGAGATCTTACAAGAAAAAGAGATAAAGTACAGATGGGGGTTCCCATTCCAGTTGATAGCACATAGAAATGGAAGAACAGCAAAATGCAGGATGCTATAGGACTTGCAGGCCTTTTTGGATATTCTAGAACTACCTCCAGTACAACTGCCAGAGTGGCCAATAGAACCTAATATAATTGAACGCCAACAAGCAAAGGGATGGACAATAGTAAAGACACGGGGAATATATAAGCCATGAAAGGGGAGAGAGAAAATGGTGAATCATATATATGTGAAATTGGAACCTCTTTTCCTGCAGTTGGCTCCCCGGAACCCCCAGACCACGTGACTGTGTTATTGGGGAAATGGGGGAGGGGGAAGGGAACAAGCAGG
>NW_017306450.1:236875-243093 GCF_000935625.1 Nanorana parkeri | reverse complement strand
AGCACCAGGCGTTTTGCTACTCGGCTACTACAACCCCCAACATAGCCCATATTTTTAGGGCTTACTTGTATGGTCTATGTAGGACATTAAAGAAAAATGCCCTACATACAAGATGATAGAAAATGTATACAAGTAGTGAGAATAAATGGAGTGATAGATGATGGAAGGGGAAAGGAGGACAAGAATGTGTTGATGGAATGTATATGGGATGGTGGGAATGTTTTGAATAGGTCATGCACAAAATGTAACATGAAACATGGAAAATCTACAATCAAGAAATGACTAGGTTAGCATTGGTTACTTTTAATGTAAGGGGATTTAATGCACCAGGTAAACGTTCACAGATATTGTTTCATTTTCACAAAAAAAGAATGGATATACTATGCCTACAGGAAACACACTTTAAGAAGGGGGTTAATCCTGATATTAGGAATAAAAATTACACAAAATGGTATCACAGCACAAATCCAGATAAAAAAGCAAGGGGGGTATCGATAGCAATACATAAAAATGCACAGATAGAAGTTATAGACACAGTTATAGATGAATGAGGGAGATATGTATTTATGAAATTTCTTTTATTTAAACAAATGTATTCACTGGCGAATATTTATGCACCGAATAAGGGACAACATAGTTATTGTATTAGGGTACTTAATAGATTTGAGCAATATGCAGTAGGTACAAATATGGTGATGGGTGATATGAATTTAATTTTTGATAAAATCTCTGATACTACAGGTAAAACACCCCCTCCAGGTGAGGCGGTAAAGAGACTTAAAGCTAAAATGAATAAAATGAGACTAGTTGATGGTTGGGGTATATTATATCCCACAAAAAGAGATGCATACTACTCTACGGTACATAAATCATATAGTCGAATTGATCATATATGGATACATCAGCGACAATTTGAATATGAACCAGAGATAGAAATAGGTTCGATATTATGGTCGGATCACTCACCAATGTCCCTAACAATAAAAATAGAGAATAGAAATAGAGGAATGAGAACATGGAGACTTAATGATAACTTATGAAAAAATACAGAATGCCATGAAAAGGTAAACCTTACTATAAATTATTTTATAAAAGACCATCAAAACGATACTACAACATATCCTATTCAATGGGAAGCTTTAAAATGTGTAGTAAGAGGTATTCTAGTTAAACATGGCTCCAGATTAAAGAAAGAGAGGGCAAGTAAATTGAAGGGATTGTTTCAGACACTAAAGGAATTGGAGGTAAAGAATAAGGCGAATGTACGGGGGCACGCAAGGAAGCTGTACAAGCAATGCATATATGGATGGAGCTCCATCACAGCACATCATCCCACACTGGACCCCAGGCTGAGGATTCACTCCAGTTCTCTTAAAGGTAGGGAAACTGAGTGGACCTTAAAAAAAAATGTAAAAAGTAAAACATGTTTTTGAGTGTGTATATGTGTGTGTGTTTGTGTGTGTATGTCAGTGTTTTAGGGGGCCCGTTCACACTAGTACAGTGCGTTAATCACACAGTCCCATGCGATTAACGCACTGTATCATGCAATGGCGCCTACCGTGCATTCTGGTGTGGGAAGTGTGTTACGTTGCCATTCATTTGAATGGTACCCCAAAGTCAGCGGAACACACAGTACCTTAATGCCGTGCTTTACATTGCAGTGTGACTTGGGTCGCGACTTAATGACCAAGAAAAAATGTGGGTCCTGAGGTTACACAGGTTGAGAACCACTGCCCTAGAATACAGCCGATCTGGGAGTCAGTATTTGAGATCTATTGCTCAATGGAGGGAACATTTATTGAAAAGGACTCTTTAATTGCATTATTATCACTGATACCAGGCCCTATAAAGGAGATAAAAAAAGATATAAAGGAGATAAAAAGATTCATGCTGGTTGCAGCAAGACTTTATAAATCACGGAGATGGAAATCAACGGTCCCACCTTCATTAGACATTAGATATATGGAGGAATTAAGTGCAAGGGATATGGATAGGAACGATAGTTTTAATAAGATATGGGAGAAATGGGAAATGTATAGACAATCAGAGGAATTTAAGAAAGTGTTAAAAGAAGTATAAAGATGAGAGATAGAAGGAAAGAATGTGTAATGCAAACATGATCAAGTAGCAAATAAATAATCTCCAGACAGATATATAAATAATTGTTAAGATATTCTTGAATAATATAGCATATGACCTATTTGAATGTTAGGACTGACAGATAGGACGACAATCCTCTGGAGGTGAGGGAGAAAGAGGGGAAGGGGAGGGAGGATATGGGGCTTATTCTTTAGAAAGTAAAAGGGGCAAAGCGGTTGTAGACAGTCACATGTAGTGTTTGCAAGGAAGATATATTGTTTTTCTTTTTTAGATTATAGACACACGGAAAGAGTGGGAACACAAGCAACAGAAGGAGGGGATAAGGTTTAAGGGAAAATATAAATAAGGGGGGATATATTGTCATAGACATCATATTATTGTAGATTTGAGGAGCGCACATTAATTAAGAATTGAGTGAAGATAAGAAAGGGATAAAAGGGTAAGTTTGGTAAATAAATCACTAGAGGTACACCTAATGTAGATTTAGAATTTTCCTTCCCTTCCAGAGGAAGATAAGAATGGAAGACTGAATGAGAGAAGAGAGTAGAGATGGGGGTGGTTGAAGTTGTGTGGTAGTGAATGGTTAAGTGACGGATGTTGGAAATTAAGTAGATGTTTTTAATTAGAGAAATTAATAATGTATGAGATCTGAGAAATACACTGAAGTTATATATCTTTAAATGTATTATGTATAAATGTATTTTTGTGACGAGAAAGCATTGAGCAGGCTTCTGATACCGGAAGTATTGGGCTAGGCATCGGAGCATTTGGGCGAGTACGAGTACTAGCCCAAATACTTGGTATCGGTGCATCCCTAATAGTTTCCCTGTGGTTTTCACTTCATTTGTGCATCTGATTTACTAACTAGTGAAATGATCTATGAAGCAATGCAAAAGAAAGAAAAAAACACATTTACCAGAGTTTCAGCATTGAGACAATGAATTGATGGATGTAATGGTATGAGTACCTATTTTACAGCTATGTTTCTACAGCTTATTCCCTGTGAACATCCCACAGGAATGGAAGGAAAGCTCAGCAGGGAACCTTAGCTGATTGCGCCTCTGGCTTATTCAAACCTCACAATGCCTTCCTTTAAAGCACGTCCTGATTGGTCCAACCCCATACTAGACTTTTCACATGGTTACACATACTATCTGGTTGATTGCAAGTAATCCTTTTATAAAGTAAGCATCATTTATAGAATTTAATTAAAAAAAGTTTTATTATATATTTATGTATATAATATATTTATGTACAAGACCAAAACCTTTTTATACATGTTAAAATATCAAATTACAGAGCTAAAAAAAATACTGTTCAAAATATTTTTTTCTCTATGAACATTAAAAGTACACATTAAAAAAAAATAAAAAAAACACAAAAAGGAGTTCTCCTTTTGTAGTGCTTCCAAAGCACAGCGAGTGCAAGGCCACCTGACGAGTCTCCGTCCTGCCCACAGGATGAAAGAAGTCGGGGACCTGGGGAGTCTCAGGTGCACTTTCTTAAAGTCTGTAGACAAAACAGAAGAGAGTCTGAGGTAGTTTGTTTAGTGACTCATAGGGGGGATACAGTCACAGGGCTGTCTTTAATGTCTCAATACAAAACAGCAGCCTATTCTGAAAATGGGACAAGCTACCTCATGTACTCAAAGATGCACCAAGAAAAGGCCACCACTAAGACCATAGGCAGGCAACTGCTGGTTCTCCAGTTGATGAACTAGAAGACTGAGTATACTCAACCTAAGCAGCCAATCACTGTGAAGGGCTCAGTTTCTTATGGGCTGGACATACTAGGTCTTTAAAGCTTAACGACTGGCGAACCATCACTTGGCTGCTTCTGACCAGGGTGGTAGCCTGTGCTTGAGCATTGTTTTGCCTCTTGCTCCCTCAAGTGCTGTCTATGGCGTTAAAATGTTATAGATCTGGCAAATGAGTATGATCATCACCTGTTGGAGGGCCACCAAGGGTTATCGTCTTCAGCCTGCTCAGCAGGCAGCAACCTCCACACAGAACAAGCCTCATAGTTCATACTAAGTCCTGAAGCCTAGATCAGCTTCTTAAACGTTGTCACTCTGTCGCTTGTCCTCTGTCTCTGGTCAAAGTGTCCCGAGATGCAAGGTGTTGGAGGAGGTCTCCATGTCCTCTTTCTTTCTTCTGTGACAGCAAACTCATCTCTGGTCCGCATTTTGTTATGCTACTACTGCTATCTGCTGTTGATGTGGTTTACCAAGTTTGGCAGACCATTTGACTCCAGTTCGGAAAGAAGTCTTTCCAAGTGTTGTATTAACACTCTCTTTTTAAATCTGAAGAGAAAAAGAATATGCAGTTATGTTATTAATTTTGCACATCTCACTTCCATGGTGAACACCAACATTCTGCTCCTTAGGTACTTCACTTAACCTTCGGATGTCCAACATATATAGTTAGTTATGGATTCATAGTAGAAGTTGCATTACCCTTAAACGTCTTGCTTCTTACTTGCTTTGGGTGCTTAGATCTCTGCACCAAAGTTCCCAGATGAGGACTGTCACAGCAAGCTTTACTTGCGTTCAAGGAAATTATATTTTATGTGGAGGGTGCAGGAAGATGTTGCAGTTGGGGTCCTTGAGATACAAAACACTGTTGGGCGATCTGACTGTTTGGCTTTTAATGGCTCACTCATTTTGATTATAGCCAACAAAGAGCAATTAGGCTATAAAACAGGCCTATATAAATGGTAACTTTTTTTTTACATATAGTACTTTTAAAACTTTTGTAGGGCTGTATTTATTTCATATGTAAAGGAGATAGTGAGATCTAAAAATATGTTTAAAAAAATAAAAATAAAAAATGCCTAATAATGGCTGAGCTGTGGGAATCATGTGTTCTACAGTACATACATCTGAATTTCTGTCATATCACCCATTCCAGGCTGAAAAATCAGTGGGATGAAAAGATTTACAATAAAGAATGAAAAATGTAAATATTTACCAGGATATATATATTCCCACAAAGATGTATCTCACTATTAACACTGCCATTGTATAAGATGTTTTGTTTTTAATAAAAAATAATAAATAAAGAAAACACTTATTGACAGATCATACAAGTAGAGTTTTTACCCTTTTCCTTGAAAATGAACCACAAACCTCTTACCTTGCTGCTTCTTTGATTGTGAACTCAATAAAATTCTTTCGTATATCCAATGATCCTTGAACTTCTTCAAGAAGAGTAAATATCTTTTCATAATCTGAAAGTAGACAAATAATAAAAATGGTAATTTTTCTTCCCAGTAATTCAAAATGTATTAAGTAAAACAATAATAATTACTGTGCTGAACGATAAATCTTATAACAGGAATATTTATTTTCTAGGTCTGTGTGTGGTGTGGTACAAGAAACTTCTTATCCAAGGCTGTCCACTCTTCACAAAATAAACAGAGGCACATATGGGGTACAGGTGAAAACACAGCACAACTTATTCGCATTTTAGAAACCTACACATGGTACATAGAAGGGTTAGAAGGGTGTATGCAGTGCCAGATTATACAAAAACAAAATATGACCCCCTAGCTGCTGCAACAGAGAGGTCAAGAAGAGAACAGTGAATATCGTCTTTCTGAAATTGTCAACTCTTCCTTTTAATATTGGAACTTGTAAAATAAAATATGCCAGAAATTTATTTGATTTAGACAATGGCTTACTTGAATTTAATCAGCCACACACAACATAACAAACTGATTATCAATCTGCAAGAGGAATACACCAAGGAAACATGGTGCATACATAAATACTTGATTACAAAAACACAGTACTGCGTACACAATGTAAAACTATCAAACGGTTTTCTGTTATACCTTAGTGTCTGTTATTATTTAACAATGGGAGACTGGGTGTTCCCATCATGCGCTAGTAATCTTTTAATTGGACAATCATGCTGTCACCTAAATTATTTTACTGTATTTGGGAATGGGGATGTTAAAAACACATAGGGGCCGATTTATAAAGCAGCCAAACAATCTAATTGAAACCTTCTGCTTTTCTATTAAAACCTCCTTTAGCACATTTATAAAGCAGTGCTGTGTGATTTATACATGTCTGCTTTGCTTGCTATTAAACTCTAAAGCAAGTGAAGTCCTTT
>NW_017306450.1:176976-236858 GCF_000935625.1 Nanorana parkeri | reverse complement strand
CCTATTTTAAATCCGAGTGACAGAGCTCTCCTCTTATCTGCAAGTGCTCTGTGCAGCGTTATGTAGAGAACACACCACAGCACATTGGAGGCTTCACACTAAGCTATGCATTTTATAAATAAACCACAGAATGTAGACACAGTGTGAGTTTTATAGGGATGCAGTTGGTGAAGAGAAGATATGCTTTCCTTTATAAACTGGCCGCATAGTGATAGTAATACTTCAGCATCCATTGATTTTTGTTGTTACAGTAAAATCATTTTCTTGGAGTTCATTGAGGGACACAGCTCTGAAGAATTTGGAGAAGTAGGGTTATGCTGCTGCCTCCAGGAGAAATGGACACTAGGCAATAATATTAAAAGCCTGCCACTTTAAGGACTTAACACCTCACACCTGCCAGGTGCAGCTAGCAGTGTGAAAGGAAATGAGGGGAGGTAGCTGTGTCTCTCAATGGACTCAGAGAAAAGGATTTTACATTATGAGAAAAAAAAAACATTTTGCTGCGTCCATTGAGGGACATAGTTCTGAAGAACTTCAAGACGTAGTGACATTCAAAAGCAGTCCAAAAAAAGGGGGCAAGCACCATGAATACTAGAAGAACCAGCTTGAATACTCAAACAGCTGCCTGAAGGATGTTTTTGCCAAAACCAGCATGAGAAGAGGCAGAAACATCAACTTTAACAAAAGTGAACAGAACAGAAGACCAGGATACGACCTCGCCATTTGAGTAACAGAAGCCTGATTCGGAAATGCCCAAAAAGTACTAACTGCCCTAGTAGAATGAACAGAAACAGGGAAAGGAGGAACCTTATCCCTCAACTCATAAGCTTGAATGACAACCTGACAAATCCACTTAGAAATAGCGGATCTGGAAGCTAAACAACCTTTTCTAGGACATCCAAGTGGAACAAATAAAGAACCTGAACGCCTAAAGGGAGCTGTGGCTGACAGATAACCTCTAACAGCCTGCAAGACATCCAAACAATGAAGATAAATTTCCTTAAGATGAACAGGAGCTGGACAAAGTGAAGGTAAAACAAGGTCTTCATTTAAATAAAAAGGCCGAAACCACCTTGGGTAAAAAAGAAAAACAACCTTGTACTTATGAAGAACCATATTGCGATCTCCCCAAAACAAAGTACACAACTCAGAAACCCTTCTACCCAAGGTAATGGACAGAAGAAATGCCACCTTTTTGAATAACAAAGAAAAAAAATGACTTGTATAGGGTCAAAATTAGGTTTTTGTAGAACAGATAAAACCAAGTTCAAGTCCCATGGAAGAAGAGTAGACCTAACAAGACAGGCCACACATGGAACTCCCAGAAATCAAGGAATTAGAAGCAAGAGGACTTTTAAAAGGACTGACAAGGCATATATTCCCCCACCCTTTAGATTGTAAGCCCTCACGGGCAGGGCCCTCCTTACCATCTTGTCTTGAATTGTATTGTAATGTCTTCCTTATATTGTAAAGCGCTGCGCAAACTGTTGGCGCTATATAAATCCTGTATAATAATATATCTGACTATTTGTCTTTCAACACTTGGGTTTCAAGAGCCAGGCTGTTAAAATCAGCGACTGAGACCCCCTTCCCGAGGATTGTTGGCAGGCATCTTTAATAATACCTTGGACAATTCCTTGGATGCCTCAACACAATTAGGCCCATTAATGCTTGACGTTGGAAGAACCCGTTGACGAAATCATATTTATTTATTTTATTTATTACAGGTATTTATATGGCACCGACAATTTACGCAGCACTTTACATTGTAGCACATTCACATCAGTCCCGACCCTCAAAGAGCTCACATGCATAAATAGAGGGCCAATTTAGACTGGAGCCAATTAACCTACTAGCATGTCTTTGGAGTGTGGGAGGAAACCCATGCACGCACAGGGAGAACATGCAAACTCCTTGCAGATAGTGACCTGGCCGAGATATATTCTTACCTTTCTCACATCTCTGGTTCTTCCTCGCCCATTGATTTAGCTTTTGTTAATGGTGCTTTACTCTCCCATGTGCTAGACTCCATGTATTTACCTGGGGGGTCTTTTGGCTCATTTACCCCTGTGTATTACGCTAGACGTGTTCCAGAAACCCAGGGCACAGTGATGGTGTTTAGCGCCTGGCTGGATCTTAGAACCTACTGTTGAAATATCACTCCAACCCCACTTGTCTACCTTCTGGGGAATTAATACTTACTCCACTCCCTTCTCTAGTCTGTGATGCCTTTAACCACCTCCCGTCTATGGCCGTTGCTGAACGGCCGGACGGGAGCCTTATAGGCACGGGAGGGCGTCTTAAGATGTCCTGTGCCCGCTTGTGTGCAGCCCTCAGCGTGCACACGAGTGGGGAAACTGTCAGCAATGTAAGCAGCCAGCGATGGTGGTTTACATTTAAACGATAGGACGTCTCTAGAGACGCCCGATTGCTTGTAAAAGGTGCGGGTGTGCGCTGTGCCCGGTACGGATGGGACCAGCACAGCGTCGCTGTCAGTGGAGATCAGTACACAATCTCCCTTTAATCTCCTCTCGGGTCCCCGAATGTAGGAAGTGATGTATATTACATCACTTCCTGCATTCAGGGTCACTCTCCGGTTACAGATCTCTGCTTCATCAGCTTCTCTTGGGGTCCCTAAGTGGCCCCTGATGTCTCCATAAAGAGGACCTGTTATGTGATTTGGCCATCACATATGGGGGTTTCTTAGCCCTCTATGTGATAGCAATAAGATTAAGTGTAAAAAAAAAAAAAAGGTTACAAAAAACAAAGCATACAAAAATAGTCACAAATAAAAAAAAAAGTTAAAAAAAAAAACATTTTTTTAAGCCCCCCCCCCCCCCACGCAAACATGTGTCGGGTGCGCCTATGTGCGAAGATGATTGCGCCCATTATGCCGCACATATTACATATCACCGCAAACGTCGGAGTGAGCGCAATCATTTTAGGGCCATTAATTACTGATAACACTACACTGATGAGCGGTAAAGGCGTTTGAAGCGTCGCCTATGGACAATTTAGGGTGTGGTCGTTTTCTGCAATTTTAAGGCTTGACATGTTTGGTGTCTATTTACAGCAGTTGCAGTAGAGAGAGTGCTCAGTGGCTCACTCTAGCTCCCCTAGTCTGCTGCGGGATTTGTTTGATGGTTCGTAGTTCGATGGATCTTACTTCATCATCAGTCTTTAACACACTCTGATTTAAGTAAGCAATCTGAGGGTTTGTTTGAGAAAGGAGATACAAATGGTAAATTATTGGCAACGCTTATGGCAGAGCAGAGGATGAATACTGTGAGTCCTTGTATCCAATCAGATGATGGCTCTTTGTTAACTGCCTCAGAGGATGTCCTGCAGGAGTTTGTTACCTTTTACTCAGCTCTTTATCAAAAGATTGGATTCATTATCAGCTTTGCTTGAATCCGTAGAACTTCCACAACTCTTCTCTTTTGATGGGGAGCTGCTTGAGAGGTAATTCGTGGAGGAAGAGATTGTCCGAGAGATTAGTTCTTTGCCAAATAATAAATCTCCTGGTCCTGACAGTCTCCTAGTCGAATGGTACAAAGTATGTGGAGGACTTAGCAACCAAACTCCTTAGTTTATATACTGATTACTGGTTTCAGTTGGGTACTCTACCTTCATCTATGCATGAAGCTTATGTGGATTTGATTAGCAAACCAAATTAGGATCCTTTGAAATGTGCTTATTATAAGTCCATTTCTCTTCATTGTCACAGGTCGGCTAGAACTATGAGGTGAGTGGAAATCACTCATCTCATAGTTCTCCTTTAATATGGATCTCAAGATACTGACTAAGATGCTTGCAATTAGACTCTCCAAGGTCCCAGCCACAGTGGTGACCCCGGATCAGACCGGATTTACCCCTCACACGTCTACGGATATTAACCTTAGGAGGATTTATACTCATACCCAAATTATACATGATAACTTGGGGTCTCGAGCGCTGGTCTCATTGGACCTTTAAAAAGCTTTTGACTCTGTGGACTGGGGGTACCTCCAGGCAGTTTTGCTTAAGAATGGCCCCGTTTTTCACAAATGGATCAGTATTCTATATTGTCAACCAACGGCAGCCATTAAGATCGGTACTGCCCTTTCTCTGAGTTTTCCGGTCTGTAGGGTGACACATCAGGGGTGCCCCCTCTCCGCTGGCTTATTTGCCCTGGTGGTTGAGCCCGTGCCGTGCGCAGATCACTCTTAAAGGACTGTGTATTGGTAAACTAGAGAAAACAGCCTGATACGCAGATGATTTGATTCTGTTTCTTGCTGATATGGGCCCCTCCCTTACTGAGTCTCTTCATATGTTGAACTTGTTTTCCATTTATTCTGGGTTGTTGGTGAACTGGGGTAAATCACAATGTCTTCCTCTGGATCCTTCTTCTGGGTTGTCCCATGCTCTGCTACAACAGGTGTTTCGTTTTAGATACCTGGGTTTACAAGTCACCAATTCAGTTTTAGACTTTATACCTCTTAATGTGTCCCCAATTTGACTCTCTTTAAATCTCGTTTAACAGCATGGAAGAATTTGCCATTGTCCCTTCTGGGTAGAATTTTATTAAAATGAAGCTTCTGCCAGTTCTGCTTTATGTTATACGTAATTCCCAGGTGTGGATTCCAAAATCTATATTCAGTAAGGTGGATAAATTAATTTCGGACTTTCCAGTCATAATTAAATTCTAGTCCAGTCATAATTAAATCAATGGGAAAGCACATAGAATCCAATTACCAGTTTTGCAGCTACCTTGGGGGGAGTGTAGTTTGGCGGCCCCTAATTTGTACTATTATTTTCTAGCTGACAAAGCCAACCTTTGTTCACAGATGGTTGACCATGCAACAATCAGATTCTGCTGTTACCTTGGAGGCTCCCAAGCATTTGGTGTTGCGTGGACAGAATTCCCCCTATAGACAGACCATCTCTATGCGATCGGTTTTGAGAGCCTGGAAAGTTGTTCATCCTTCATCCACCGTTGTGGAGAAACTAGTCTTAGTAATTTTGCCTCTATTCTGGACCCTGTGCTTTGGACGTCACGTGAGGTAAAAACCTTGGTTGATATTGTTCAACAGGGCGGTTTGCGCTCTTTGGAAGACCTTAAAGCCTCCTTTAAATTGCCCAATTATTATTTCTTTAGGTATCTTAAACTCCACCATGCATTTTATTGTCAGTTCCCAGGGGGCTACTTGACCCTTTCTCCTACCAGACTAGAAGGGGAGATAAACTGAGGAAGCCTCTCTCAACTGTTTATCAGTTCCTTACTCTGTGTGGAGCTTCACACTTGGAAAGGTGTCGGCTGGCTTGGTCGATGGATTGTCCTGCATTGGACTCGGAGGACTTGGCGGAGATGTGGTGTAGCCATATGACTACACTGATCTCTGTTCGGGATCGACTGATACAGTATAAAATTGTGCATCGAGCTTATTTCACGCCTGCCAGGCTTGCTGCCACATGTGCTTCCAGGTCCTCTGAGTGTTAGAGATGCATGCATGACCCGGCTGACCTTCTCCATGTGGTTTGGTCATGTCCAGTCATAATTAAATCAATTACTAAGACCGCACTAGACGAAAACTACTCAAACGATAACAACTGATATTGCTAATGAGTATAAACACTCGTAAATTGAAAATCTATGCACTGCGCTCAAAATCAACTAGTATTGAACAATACACTACTATAACATTACATTGTTTTTCTTTCTTTCTTTTCTATACTGTATATGTACAGTATATGAAGAAACTGTGCATTATACATATGAAAATCCCTTAATGTCCATTTTTTTATATAAACTTTCGCCTTATCCCAGCAAAATATTCATCCAGTGTTCGCCATTACGGAAAATATTTAACCTCCACCAAGTTTTTTTACATGCATGAAATTTTATTTTCTCCGCCGTGATCCAAACAAGATCTTTAGGAAATGCACTCACCAGATTTATAGGCTCTCCAACATACGGTGAGCTTCAAACGCTTTATTACTGATGTTATTTCCTCTTTGCCCGAAGCTCAAAGTGATCAGATAGCATTCAATCCTTTCAATTTTCTTTTCTCCTGCAACCTGGATACGCCACGCTTTCAAGCTCTAAAAGAAATAGATATCCCTCTCATAGTGTAGTGTTTCTCATTTTTAGATTTATTGACTAACAAAAACACTTACATAAAAAGTAATGCAGTCGCATCAAAGATATTCCGTTTGTACGGGTCTCAACGGGACTACAAACAGAATACCTTTGATGCGACTGCATTCGTTTTTATGTAAGTGTTTTTATTCTTCAATAAAATTTTCAATTGAGAAATACTACATCATGACCGGGATATCTATTTCTATTTGAGCTTGAAAGCGTGGAGTATCCAGGTTGTAGGAGAAAAGTAAAAATTGAAAGGATTGAATGCTATCTGACCACTTTGAGATCGGGCAAAGAGGAAATAACATCAGTAACAAAGCGTTTGAGGCTCGCGCTATGTTGGAGAGCCTATAAATCTGGTGATTGCGTTTCCTAAAGATCTTGTCTAATCTGTCAAAAACGTGACAAAGGTTCGAACTCTTCCCTGCTCTGTTCAAAGAAAAGGAAAAAAATGTTTGCCTGGAGCTAAGCCTGAATGTGCTTTTTTACAGAAAATACATGGAGTATGGTTATCTCCAGTAACCAGAGGACATATGTAGAGGGCACATACTGCCATTAGGTGGATAAAAATACATATGTAGCGATTACAAAATAGATATTTTGTAAAGATACAGAAGTCCAAATTTCTGACCATACAATGCATGTCAATCCGTCACACAAATGTCCACATATACATGAAGTTATTCAAAATGACCGAACAAACAGCTTTAAAATTCTGAAGCAACTTTGTTAAATTGTGTAGCCAGTAAATGCTGAACTCCTTCACACCACAAGTTAAAACATGCGCACCACAACACATTGTACTGTCTATGTGCACTGACATTCTTTGGTAAAGTAGAACTGTATGCAAAAACTAAAAATAAAATCTGTATTGTAGCATTAGAAGTAAAACATGCCCGTCTCTGAGATTATTTGTCTCTGACTTCCAGCGCAGTAACCAGCTTGCACTGTGAATGAGCCCTTAAACGGTAATGCCACTGTCCCAGGCTAATTTGTGAAAATTGAATTAACCCCCCGCTCCATCCCCTTCACGGCTGCCAGTGTAATATCCATACACCTTACACAACAGTGCAGCCCTGCACTCAGCATTTTAGATCCCACTTGCAAATGGTGAGTACTCATTGGTCAGCTAGGTCACCTGACTGTGCTGACCAATGAGAAGTGCATCTTGCTTAAGTGGCAGATTGGTAGGGGTAATTCCATTTTCCCAAATTGGCCTGGGAAAGTGGAATTACCCTTTAAATGGCTAGGGAAAATGTGCTTTCACCACCTGGGATTAGACCGACAAGTGTGTAAAATATTAATCCTGTGTATCTGTAATTAAAAATGAGAACTGTAAATTCAAGAGAAAATCACACATGTGTAAAAGAAAACACCAGAACCATTAATAGGAATAAGTTCCTCCATACAACAGAATCCACATTCAGTAGTCACACACTGAATGCACAGGTCTTGCCTGACCTTTGCTACTATCCCCTGGTGACAATGGGTTGGATGGGAAAACATATTTTGAGATGGTTCTTAGAATTTAGAATTAATTACAGGTGCAGTTGACCTGCACCTCGGAACTGCTTTTGAATTCACATCGACTTGTATGGAGAGAAAAGCAGTTCCAAAAACCAATCCTCCTGTAGGTGGCAGTATAACTAGACAGTATAAGACATTCTGTGTCTCTCAATGGATGAGGTAGAAATATGGCTGCCCCCAGGTACATAATAAAAATGTGTATAATTGCAAACTATACATAGAAAAAATATTAAAAACATTTCCACACACTGATAACATAAATGTACATCACTTTGGACTTACTTCTTCCCGGCTTCCGAACTTCTTTCATGACCCTAATTTTAATATCTGCATTTGTCCCGTTCATCATGATTTGCGCTTCCTTCAGGGAATTTGGCACAGATATTGCAGAAGTGCATTCCCGAGTCATTGGAGAGACCTCTAGAGGAGTGTAGTCTTCCAGAGGTGACTTTATAAGTGCGTTAATAACAGGCTTGTGGTCTAAGTTATCATCATTTAAGCAATTTAGTTCATCAGTAACAGAATCAAAGTTGTTAGGCAACAAATCATCATCGCCTAGAGCAGCTGGGACAATTAGTGGAGAAAGTCTATCTATTTGTTTTTCTACAGCCTGGCCATTGCCTGTCCTCTCTTCATTAATTTCTGGAGTTGCTGTATTACCGGCATCTGGAAAACACAAAGTTATTAAAGAGATAGCTTTGAGTAGAACATACCACAGGCTTGATGTAAATGTAAGGTCTCTAAATAATATTGGGCCTTATTAGGCAATGTTTAAAAGACAGGACCATTTAGTTTCACATAGCTACCGAATCAATACACCTAGTGGGGGGGTATATCAAAACTGGAGCAGATTTGCACTGCAACCAATCAGCTTCTTTGTCTCATTTTCAAATCTTACCTGAGCAAACTGAAGAAAGATGCCGATTGGTTGCCATGGGCAACTGCTGCAGTATTTTGCAGGCTATATACTGAGAGCGCTGCAGCTGGGACGGATCCAGACAATACTGTCGAGATCTGCCCACCTGGCTGATTGACAGCAGGCTCTGCCTATGTAGAGGCAGAGCCAGCTGTGCCCTCCCCCTCTGATCCTTCAGTCAGTGCTGGAGGATCGGAGAGGGGGGTAATCCCTGCGGGGAGCTCTCTGCAGGGAGATGATCGGAAAGTGAGCAAGCGACGCTATGTGTTCGCTCACTTTCTGATCAATAGAGCCAACCTGTGACATTCAGGATGAGTGCAATTCACTTAGCTCATAGTTCTCCTTTAAGTCAAATATTAAAATTTTTTATCTGACTGACTGCAATGGCAGAATGCAGAAAGTAAAGAAATGCTGATAATTAGGACACTCTTTGCATAATTTATCCTCTATGCTGCCCTGCAAAAAACAATTATATGTAAACCCGGAATGGGAAATAGCAGCTGGCGAATAAGTGTTTGAACATGACTGGTGTCTCTTCTCACTTAAACCAATGACTAAGATTAATTAAAATCAGACAATATCTGGAGCAGATGTGCATAGGAACCAATCAGCTTGTACCCTTAGCCTGTTCAGTTAAGGTTTGAAAATGAAAGCTAGAAGATCATTTATTTTTATGGAATGAACATGTTTAAGGAGAAATCTGTTAATGTGCCCATACACTGTACGATTATCGTACGATAATCGCGGGAAATCCCGCGATCGTACGATAAACGCAAAGTGTATGGAAGGCGTGCGACCGTGTCTACTGTACGATCGCATGCCTTCCGTCGAACAAGCAGGCTTCCGGCCTTCCGTCGCGTGCTTGTCGAACAAGCAGGCCTTCAGGCCTTCCGTCGCGTGCTTGTTCGACAACTGCCGAACGGGCCGGTGTGCGCACGCGCACACTGCCCGTTCAGCATTGCAGTCATCGGAAGCCCGCCCCTCAGGGGGGCGGGCTTGCGATGATCGCAAGTACGATCTGCCTGTCCAAGATGGGCAGATCGTACGTTTTTTTAATTACTTTACAACTCTCGCAAGACTTTTGTACAGTGTATGGCCACCTTTAGGATGATAAGATCACGAGTCTATCTTAACATGTTGAGCTTTATAGGACTTTGCCAATAATTACCCAAAACTAAAATACCAATTTTGAGTGGCGCTCAGCTTTAAGAAACCCACCCCTTTTTCTAACTATGAATAGACAAGTGCCTAATCTCTCCGTTACCATGGAAAACATATCCAGAAACAAAATTCTAAAAACCACAGCAAATAATGCAGGCTTACCTTTATGTATGGGAATGGGCTTAATTAGGTTGTGTGGAGTTGGGCTACCTGGTGCTGTAGGGGACCCCTTCCCTCCAACATGATTGGTGATAATAGGGGGAGTCTGAGGTCTTTTTAGGAGAAGCGGAGACATGCTTCTTCTTCTCTTCAGAGAGGCTGGCGTGTTGGCTTCTCCAGGACGTTTAACTTTATTTTGAGGTCCAGCAACAAACTCATCAGCTTCATCAATCATCATACCCTAGAGCAGAAAAAAGTTACATGACATGTTACCAATAAAAATAGAACCTTCTGCTCTTAAACAGTCCAGTCCATACATGTGCAGTCTTTTATTTTATTTTTTGAAGGAGAACTGAGGTCCGGGCTTTTCCCCATAGTTCTCCTAAGGGTAACGGAAGGACACAAACAAGCATCCTCCCATCACCCTAAGCTCAGTATACCGCGAGCTACAGCTCGCGGTATACTGAGACGCCGCAGCCGGATCCCAACATTACTGTCGAGATCCACCCAGCTGCGGGATTGACAGCTGGCTCTGCCTATCTAGAGGCAGAGGTCAGCTAGAACTATGAGGCTGAGTGAAAATCACTCGCCTCATAATTCTCCTTTAATGTACATATTAAACTACAAAAAATGCTGCAGGTTGTCAGGGCATTGTAATTGATAATACTGCAACTTTTCTCATGGCCCAATGTGTTGGGGGACATAAGCAGGCTCTAAAAGACAGAGCGGCATCGAAAGCAGGAAACACATTAATAGGAATGACAATAGAAACATTTGGGAGTAAACAAGTCATCTAGCTGTACAAAATAAATGCTAGGATTAATGTAAAAACAAACAGTGTCCCCTGAGTCAGTTAGAATGCAAAATTGCACTGCCTAAATACGACAAAGGAGTTTCTGCAAATTGTTGTTACAATCTGAGTGTAAGGACTTCCTATAATTAAATGATCGCGGAGTTACACTATCGCTTCCCTGACCAGTAAATTGAAAAATACAAATGAAGACCCTGGTCTACATTTGTGACACACATTACAGGGTAAGCTATAAGGGGTATAGAACAGGGATGCAGTGATACCGGCATCTCGGTATCGAGTACCAATATTTTTTTCCCCGGTACTCGTCAATGCTGAATACCGATACCGGAAGTCCCATTAAGGAAGCCAGGCAGCGTGTACTGACTCGACACTTGGCTTCCTGATTAGCCGAGCGGCATGTAATGACTCGCCACCCGGCTTTCAGATTAGCGGGGAAGCTGTCCCCCATGCTTCTCGAATATGTGACGAGAAAGCGCGGAGCTGGCTTTCTGGCCAATCAGGAAGCCGGGCATCGTGTAATGAGGTGACAAGGGAGCATGAAGCTGGCTTCCCGGCCAATCAGAAAGCCGGGTGCCCTGCCATTACACAGAGCCCAGCTTTCTGATTGACCAGCTTCCCGCCCAGTCAGGAAGCCGGACAGTGAGTCATTACACTCTGCCTGGCTTCCTGATTGGCAGAGAAGCCGACTCCATGCTCTTCCGTCATGGAGCATGGAGCTGGCTTCCGGGCTTCCTGACACAGGAAGTATCGGGCTAGGCACATCGGAGCATTTGGGCGAGTAAGAGCACTCGCCCAAATACTCTGCATAGGCAGCGATACTAGTATTTGTGCATCCCTAGTATATAACCCACTGAAAAGAAATTAAAAAAGCCACCTCAAAAAATATTTTTTAAAGAGGACTGCCCTGACTTCAAAAAACTAATTGAAGAGATCTCAATTTAAGCTCCAGTATCCTCCTGCCATTAAAGAAAAAACAAAGCCAAAAAAACATTTGTTCTAAAAACCCCTTTTAAAAGGAGAACTATGAGGTGAGTGCTTTTCTCTCACCTCATAGTTCTAGCCGATCTGTGACAATAACACTGTCACAGGTCAGCTCAGTAGATCGGGAGGTGAGCGAACACATACCAGCGTTCCCTCGCCTCCGGATCCTGTCACGGCTCTCTGCCGTGACAGGGGAGGGGCTGGATTCCCCCCTCCCCGCCAGCGCTGACTGGCGGAACGGATGGGGGAGGGAGCGGGTACAGCTGGCTCTAGATAGGCAGAGCCAGCTGTCAGTCACGCAGCTGGGCGGATCCCGGCATAATTGGGATCCGCTTCAGCTGCGGCGTCTCAGTATACCGCGAGCAGCAGCTCGCGGTATACTGCGCCGTCTAAGTAGCAGCTCGCGGTATACTGAGCCTAGGGTGACGGGAGGACGCTAGTTTGTGTCCTCCCGTTACCCTAAGGAGAACTATGGGGAAAAGCCTTAACCCCATAGTTCTCCTTTAACAATAAACCACTAAACTAAAAAGCACTTGTGCAGGTTTAAAAACCACACCCACGTCTCCTCAATTGCCTCCTGTCTCAATGTGAATAATATATACATCAGAAATACAAGCATCAAACAGATAGGTCAATATGTTGCTTATAAGTTCTAGTTATGTGCAAATAATGTATTATTATAATAATAATGACTAAATGTGAATTACTTTCACTATACACAATAGTTGCATGGTAAGATCAGATTTAAATATGGGGATAGAGATGTATAGATCAAATCCACTAAGAACGATCCCCCCTTTCATCAAAGAAAACATTCATATTTGGTGCTTATTATAGTACATTATTTGCACTTAACTAGAATTTAGAAGCAAGGTATTGAGTTATTGCTGTTTGTTTTATGCTTGTATTTCTGATGTACATACTACCGACATCGAGTCAGCAGGCAATTCAGGAGACGTGCTTTTTTATCGTAGTAGTTTTTTACTTCTATTTAATGACAAGAGGATACCTGAATCTTAAATTGAGATATCTCTTTAATTACACATTACATGATCCCTTTCTGACCCTTGTGCACCAACTCATTGTTTTGTTAATAGTACATTTGCATACCTTCTTATCTTGCTTAAATGGATTTCCAAATGTGTGCAGCCGCTTTGGTTGGTCAGGATCAATTTCTCGGAGAGGGGAAGGCATTAGTTTCAAGTATTCTTGGTAATTGCCCATCTGTGCTACTGGGACACTATGCAGACAGTCTGTGAGGCAAAAACCACAAGATTTATTGTTAATAAACAACTACATAGCAGATGATGTATTTCAGTAAACTATGATCCAACTGAAAAAGGAAATAACCTATACATACACTCCCCACATAAACACAAGACCTAACTTGCACAAATCCAATTTTGCACAAAAAGCCGTGCAAATGCTATTGACAGACTCCCACAAGTTACCGACCAGATTCTACAACGTATTCGGAGTGTAATACACATAAGGTAACTTAGATAGGGGTGTGTAAAGTGTGCGGAGAAATGCAACATTGTTTTGTGTGCCTATTAAGCTCTATTTGATCACATAATGAAACCATGGCATTTAGAGACATTAGAGCTCCGCACTGTACAGAATCAAACTAGAGGGCCAATTTAAAATGCAAAAACGGATCTCGCTTTATTACGCTACAGCAACTACTCAGTATATCCGGAAATATGGGCAAAAGAAGCTATAATCAAATCATTACTTTTCTTGTAGAAAAAGTCAATCTTGCCGCAATTTTCCCCAAGCCACCCTTATGATCACGGAGGCTGCCCATCACACTAACTAACCAATAGTGAAATGAGAGGATGTGGAGCCAATCTAGACTTTAAGAGTACTGTATTCAAGAAAGTTACCCTCACATAAGTGAAAGAATATTCCGTTTTCATGTGTTGTAATGTCTTCCTTTTTATTTTAAAACGGCCACATAACATATAGCTGCTAGTAAGAGATTTCAAGGCCTGAAAGAGGACTGTACCTTCATCTTGCCCCACAATCAGCTTATGCGTTTTCAGCAAATTAGCTCTCATCCTTGTCAACTGATCTAAGAGGTTTGCACGTGGAATGTCATATGCATTTCTGTAGGTCTGTGGCTTCAGATCCTAAACAAAAAGTCATGTGTTAGATACACACTTCAAGTCAATCAATATCATGTAAAAATAGAAACTGTTTTGGTTTGTTCAGGTGCTTAGTAAAAAGCACTTTTCAGGGGTAGCACAACACGCAGCATTTCCTAAGCAACTAGTGGTCTTCACTGCACTAATGACATGCTACATTCATCTTTATAGACAGAAGATGTCATTAAGACACAGCGTGGGTGATTGCGCACTTGGACTTGGTCAGTCAGAAAGTATAAAAGGTTACATCCTTGCGCAATTTGACATCGGTCCTGAACTAATTCAATGGCAGCTCCACCAACTCTCAGAGATTAATAGAGCTTGTCACTCAGGATAGCCAGTCTGTAAAATGCAGCTCACTGTTTAAGTTCTGTGTCATACCTGCACGTTCCGGGAACGCATATTTTTGTGCGCGATCACGGAAACGTGCACAAACGTGAAACGCACTTGCGGTGCCATTCCTTTGTAATGGCACCCCAAACGCAGGCAGCAAGGCGTGCAGTTTTGCAAAGAGTTTCTGCGCGTGCAAACCACACAAACGCGGCAGCAAAACCCGTGTCCCGCCCAACGCACAAAATAGTGTGCGTGTGTGTATATATATATATGTGTGTGTGTGTGTGTGTATATATCTATGACCGTGAACCAGGCCTAACTGAGCCCCAATGACACAGCTCTAAATCGCTTTCAAAAAGGGTACATATAAAAGTTGTAATGGAGCATTTTCCACTGTGTATAAACGTACATTGTTGTTCCTGATTTCAAGTTGATGGCGTAAATTCTTCACAATAAAAATTCACACTTAATTGCCCAATATACCTTATTTAAAAGTCCAATTTGGAAACCAGGAAACTCCTTCAAACTCTCTGATAGTCGGACGGAGGCCTCTCCAGAGATTCCTTGAAGTAGCTGTTTGATGTCTTTATTGTGAACTAAAGATGTTCTTGTGGGGTTACTTTTCACTTTAAGCCCCGACTCCTGTGGGGCCTTCTTTCCAACAGATACTATTATTCTCTCAGATTCCATTTTTGTCTGCAACATAAAACATGTGAAGAAACATGATTTAAAGCCCTTTCACTACCAGCCAGACATGTTCTGAGTAAATAACATGACGCTTCAGAAGGGCTCGTGCCAAGAAACAGATGTGGAGGGTTTCAAGGCTGCACATAACAATATCAAATTTCTTTGTATAGAATCAAATGCTTAATAAGATGTATACTGCCAGGTGGCATTTTTTGCAATCCTAACTTGTTTACATCCTTTTATGTTAAAGGCCCAATCACACTGCGAAGGGAGTCGATTGGATGGGTCTCATGAATTGCTCCAGCGACCCTGAAGCAGGTTGGTAAACTAGTCCTTCTGACAGAAGATCCCGATGATCAAATAAAGCCCACAGATCATCTGTTAGGAGTGTTACCAGGTCTGCATAACACATCATCCTGGGCCAGTCAGGCATAATGAGGATCACTGGAATGCCCTCCAGTATAATCCTGCAAAGCAGATAAGGAAGAGGATTCAGGGGAGAAAAGGCAAGGATCAGGGTGTATTGATCCTACTACATCAGATCACCAGTGGCATCAGAGCATTCACTGCTTGCTAAAGGATTCCTGTACCTAAAGATAAACCTGTCCAGTTTTTGTGGAACCTGGAGTTCAGGTCATCCACATCTGGCGTAACCACCTGAAACCCACCCGTGTGTAGGGACCATTTCCCCTGGTCCAGACACTGCCTGCTCAGAAAGCCAGCCTGCCAACTATCTACACATGGAATGTACAGCGATGCATGGCACAGGTGCTCTAGCCACTAGTAGCATCATTGATGATTTGGTCAAAAGCTGGTCTAAAGAGATGCTGTCTCTGGAAGGCCATGCGGATCATTGTTTTTTTACACAAGGGTTCAAAGCCCAGTCCAGAGGCTTCTAGCAAATCATCACAGCAGAAATGTAATGCTACAGACATCTAATCTACACATTCTATAGGCCAAGGAATCAACCTAAGAAGTAGTTTGAATGTTTTTAAGTGATATTAACAAGTCAGACATGATTTGAAAATGTAAAACCACAGCCAGAATCAAATGAAGGGCAGGGCCCTTCAGTGAGAGCAGAACTCTGGAAAGGACAAGGGCTTACAGACTGGCATAGCCTCTACCAGAATGGTAGAGGAGAGGACCCAGCCACACCTGATGGAGCCAAACAGGGCTTTGAGGATGGAACAAAGTCTAATATTAGAGGAAAACATGATTCCAGGCTCCAGACATTGACATAGTCAGAAGACATGCTCCCCGGAACAGTTAGCAGAATGTGAGCTGGGGACAACCAGAACAGTGTGTCTAGAATCATGTTGCAACAGGGTAGTGGTAAGGCAATGTATAGACTTGAGGTAAAAGACAAGGCCTCAGGTACTCACGAAACCAGGGCAGCTGGTAGCAGGTGAGGGTCAAATGGCCAAAATGATGAAAATGACTGTAGGTGGGCAACATAAATGGATCAAAGATTGAAGTCCCACACAGCTCCTTTCAAACTGGAGCAGAACTGAGGGAGATGCCTCCTCACCACTGTAAGGTGAGAAAGAGTAGGATGACGTCAGCGAGTCCCAAAGTTAAGCCCTGTGGCAGCAAAATTGGCAATATCGGGTAATAAAGGCACCCAACAACCTCAATAATTGAGGTAGCTCCCAGTGCTCAGCATAACCAGCCTACACACTATGTGAGCCTTCAGAGACAGCGCAAGCATTGAGGCAATGTGAATGGCTCTGCATGTGGAGAGTGATCTGCAGCTAACTTTTACCAGATCAGAGTATGAAGGTGCCCACTTCCAGGCAATCCCTGAATGTCCAGTTCAGTGGGATCTGGATGCAGTACTCCAAAAGCCAGGATGAGGATGACAACACCAAGGAGAGTCCTGGCTGAAGTAAAATAAATCAAAAAAGAAACAAAAGTTCCCTGCAAAAATATGTCTTAATACAGCAGAGTTGGAGACGACCTATGCTGGCTCTAAAATCACCTCTCCTTTAAAACCTCCTGTGTCACTCAACAGATGAGAAAGAAAACAGATTATATATTCTTATTTAAAGTCAGAGGTTTTCATATACAGTACTTCGGGTGTGACATCTCATGATGAGCATTAATACTGATTTGTTACCTGTTGACTAAGCTTTTTCAGATAAGAAATAACACTGTAACTAAGACCACAGTCCAAGTTGTCGGATATTAGAGTTGGAGCTCCCATCAGCCGCATTGCTTTTTTTAAAGGCTATTGAGAAAATAAAAGTAAAGAAGCATCATCAGATTGTTTCATTACGTTCTACATAAAGTAAAAGGAAAGCTCAAAATCATTACATTGGCTATCATGATCACAACTAGATACTGTAATGTAAAACACATTGTGGCAAAAACAATTGTATATGAATGAAACCACCATTTATTCTTTGGCTTTTATTATTGTGTTAAATGAGAACTATGAGGTGAGTGCTTTTCACTCACCTCATAGTTCTAGCCGACCTGTGACAATGACACTGTCACAGGTCGGCTCAGTAGATCGTGAGATGAGCGAACACATACCGGCGTTCGCTCACCTCTCGATCTTGTCACGGCTCTCTGCCGTGACAGGGGAGGGGCTGGATTCCCCCCTCCCCGCCAGCGCTGACTGGCGGAACGGACGGGGGAGGGGGCGGGTGCAGTTGGCTCTGCCTCTAGATAGGCAGAGCCAGCTTTCAGTCACGCAGCTGGGCGGATCCCGGCATAATTGTCGGGATCCGCTTCAGCTGCGGCGTCTCAGTATACCGTGAGCAGCAGCTTGCGGTATACTGCGCCGTCTAAGTAGCAGCTTGCGGTATACTGAGCCTAGGGTGACGGGAGGACGCTAGTTTGTGTCCTCCCGTTACCCTAAGGAGAACTATGGGGAAAAGCCTTAACCCCATAGTTCTCCTTTAAGTATATATTACATATATACAGAGCATCTGAACATTTTAATATATATATATTATTTTTATTACGTTATTTCGAGATATAAGTGACACCTCATGGGAAATTAAAGCGACACAAAACCCTCCGCTTTTTTCTCCTTATATACATCTACGCAATGAACATTCTCCAAAGTCAAATTTATTTATGTTTTAAAATTGAGTCTTACTATTTCAATCCCTTTAGAAAGTCTGCTGTGCTCGCTCCCGTGTCTCTTCTATCCCGGCACACTTAGTAAGAGCCGTGCACGTTGATTCTGGTCACATGCACATCTTTCTTTGCCTTCAACTCCCATAAAGCAGAGATAAATCATCTCTCACTGCACACAGCTGCCCCTGTCCTCTCCACACTATGACAGTTTCACTGCTTGTAAGCGCCTCTGCATTGCTCTGAATTATCAAAACTACTTATAACAGCTTTACAACAATTCTACAACAGAAATACAGTTTACTCATTTAGCTCACATCCTCCGTTTACTTGATGCTTCTGTTCCTTTTATACAGAAATAAACACATTTGAAATCGTGTTCCAGGGAGCAAGGAGTGGAACCTTTGATAATTATTCAATAAAAATATGCAATACACATACATACATATATAAATCATACTAAATTATAATGTATTTTCTTCTGTTAGGTCACATAAAAAGGGTCATTTACATGCTCCACCTTTACACCAATCAACAGAATACAGGAGAGTTACGCAGAGGCCAGGAAGGAAATTAGCTATATATGAACCTTTGAGCAATAACTAAACTCAGAGCTCGACAAATCCCAGGAGCTGGGAGCTGGCGTTATACCTAAACAATGATCCTTGCAACCTTTTCTACAGCTGTCAGTGAAATCATGATCCCCAGAGCTTTCTTTAAACTTGTTTAAAATATCTCTAGTCAAAACTTTTGGCTAGACTCGGAAAAAGATTTAGAACGTTTGCTAGGGTTTTACAATGCCCTCTGTCTTCCTGTGGGAAGGTTTACCATCTGTTTGTCCTGGTGACTTCTTACTTGGAAAGGTGATGGCAAATTTAAGATCATACAGTCAACAGAATAGGAAGAGATGTGGAATCTTTTAATGGGATCGTTTGTTCCAGTGACATCCTGGGTGTACCCAAAACCAATAAATAAATCAATAATATTTGCTTGAGATATGCTTCAAGGATTTCCAGAATTTTAAAGATTCTAGATGAAAAACTGTTGGTGTTACTTCAAGCTGGTTATGGATACATTGAGCAGCACAGTGGCGTAGTGGTTAGTGTTTCTGCCTTGCAGCACTGGGGGGTCCCTGGTTTGAATCCCGTCCTAGTCACTATCTGCAAGGAGCTTGCATGTTCTCCCTGTGCTTGCAATGGTTTCCTCCCACACTACAAAGACATGCTGGAAGGTTAATTGGCTCCAGTCTAAATTGGCCCTGCATGCATGTGAAAAAGGGACCCTAGATTGTAAGCTCCTTGGGGGCAGGGACTGATGTGAATTTGCACTGTGTAAAGCGCTTTGTAAATTGTCGGCGCTATATAAATACCAATAATAAAATACGTGAATATTTTTTAGCTGTCCTAACATTTATGCTGATTATGAATGAAGCAAAATAATATGCACATCAATATATACAGTGAGGAGAAGGTATCCAAGGATGAAGGAATGAGGTTATGTACTCATATTCTTAGTTTACATACCAGGCCCACTAATCACCCTCCATCCAAAATTACTTCCCGTACTTTAACCCTTTCGCTGCCACTGACGTATGTCATACATCGGCAACAGCAGACTCCCGGTGGCTAGCTGGTAAGTTTGCTGGGAAATTTTTGCTTTTGTATTGTGTAAAGCCCTTCCATGTGCATCTTACTTTAAAGCTAGTTATGCATTGATGAGTGTTTGCTATTTGTCTTACTTTTTAATATTACATTACCATTTTGTACAAAACTAATATTTTTTCATGGGTGCGCCCCAATGCAATGTACTAATAATGGCACCTTTGTGAAAATTAAGCACATTGCACATTGGGGGCCACACTCAAAGCCCCCTTAATTTGTTATGTTGATCACCACTGATCTATTTCTGCAACAATAGCCAAAGAAAACCCAGCTAGAGCTTACCATTAAGAAATAGGGTGGCATTGTTTTCAAGTAGTTATCAAAGGCCTGTTGCCACTTCAGTGTTGGCTTTAGCTTGTGCAACTTGAATAAATCATCTGTAAAACAAAGGGATCATCATTATACATTCTTATATAATGCAACATACAAACACAATACATAAAAAAAGAAAGTTAATGGCTATCGACTACACCAAGGGGGAAAAAAAAGCCTCAAGGGGGTGAATTGTTGGCTTATTGTCCACTAGTTACACCAGTGAAGGAAAAGATCATGTGGCAGGAAACAGACCTGAAAACACTACTCAACCAGTATAAATATCAGGTTTGTGCCAGCCAAGATTTCCAACATCTGTCTGCAACCAAAACAATGTTCCAGACCAAAGCAGGACAATAGAAAAGGCCAACTGTAAAGTATATATAAAAATGGGTAATCCACAGCAACTATATTCCCATTTACTGAAGAATGAAAGTCGAAGGTTGTCATGCGTTATTGCTCTAAGCATGTATCCCTTTGACTTGCAGAGTAAGCCTGATAATGTCCTTGTAATAAGCTTTTGTCAGTACACCACTGAAGCTACTGATGCTCTTGAAGTACCAACCAAAAGCAAAGATCAAGGAAATCACAAAAGCTCTTATTTCACTAAATTGCAGACAAAATGCAGCATAGTGATACAAAAATGTAAAGGCCAATATATTGTAACAATCCATGACAACCAGCCAGACATTGGTCTGACTGTAGAGAACAGAAATACAACGATGTATGATGTAGATTATTACCCTATGTACAATTTGCCGTAATACCTACATTTCCATAAAACAGACCTTGGACCCCAAGACAAAGGTCCGGTTATTTACTGTGCTCCCTTTCCCCCCCAAGAAAAAAACGCTGCAAAAAAATACACAACTTTCCCCTGGCATCCGCTCAGGGTGCCTAGGCAAGCATGACATCATGCACCTTTTGGCGAGATCCTGGAGAATATGGAGTAGCCCAAATCTCATGAGAACAGGCTCTGCTACTCGGTATTCCCCAGAATCTCATCAGAAGTAGTGTGATGCCACTCCCAGCAGTATGGAAGCAGAAGGAAAGGGATTTATGAACTTTTTTTCTCTACAGGAATTTTATCTATTAATTGCAGCATTTTCACATAGGGTGGAACAAAGCTAATAAGCAGGCCTTGCGAATAGGGAAAGGTCCAGTATAATTAACAATGATAATGCTAAAATTAAATTCTGCATGCAGTGCATTTAATTTTGGGATTTTTTTTGTACCTTGATGTCAGGTCTAATTGAATATAATTCAGTAAACAGCAGGGCAGTGGTGAAGGCTAATCTCCACAAATATTTTTTTTTTTTTGAGCTTTGAATAGAGTGGGGAAAGTTTAAAATGTATTTCTTTTTATTTGTCGGTGACCACATTGGGGGGATTTTCCTTCACTCCTATGCTTGAGGCATTCGTAAAAGAAATGGGGGGAGCTTTTTTTGAAGGGAGAGGAAGAAATATATACATCTAAAGTTCTAACCTATCCTCGCTCAAGAATACAAATGTTTTGTCTCCTTATTGGAGAGATTTTCCCTCTTTTCCTTTCCTGACAAAAGGGTAGGGAAGGGGAAATCTCCCCAATGAGGTAACAGATTGCAAGGAGTCGACTTTAAAAATTAATGTTTAACAGCAGCTGCAAAGTGAGACTGAGGGTGGAGGCTAACCAAGCTATTGGATGCTATAATGTATTACACATATAAGCGACTGCATATTTTTATCACTATGATATCCATATATTATAAAGACTCCCTGTACTGTATATAAATTACATTGTATGCATTTTGCTTATTTGCATTGTAACGTCCTTCAAAACAAGAGAACAACTTTCCAAAGCTTTCTTCAATAACCCCAATTTAGTAGTTCCATTTACTGCAGATAAACTATTTACACAAAAGAAGAACAATGCTGCACAACTCTGATAAAGTGAAAGAAAGCTCCTAGGTTATGTACTTACTACACATATGCGATTTGACAATGGACTGTCCAAAGTCACTGGTGTTAAAGAATGATGCCCAACATATGGGAAAGACACCACTGTAAATTCTATGGAGCTGTCACTGTAAGGGCAGATATAAGGGTGTTTAAGCAATGTAAGATTGTTTACAGAAACTGGTGGAGATTGAGTGGTATTTTTAGTGTGGTGACTCACCAAGTAAAGGAAGTAATACGGGATAGTTGTATGGCATTACAAAGAGATTCACACAGGTAAGGGTGGTGCTTGCTTTTAAATACCCAAATGGGTGTCCAATTTCACTGTATTTTCCACTACTGCTCACAAAAACCTGAAAATAATAAAAATATAGAAAGATCATATAAATCAAAACTTAGTTAGGTGGCAGAAAAAAAAAGATACTCCAGAGTTAAAATCAAAACAGCTCAACAGAATGTAGTCTAGTGAAACACTAGCATGTAACACCTCCCACTTAACCAGCCGGTACACACCAGCCATAGTGTCACAAGGCAAAGTGTGATAGAGATGTAATCAGTAATCTGTCTGCATTGCTGATTGAACAGGATTTAAGAGGCAGCAATAGTACAGAGCTGACTAAACAATCACACAATGAGTGTTCCTGACACAAGGCTAAAAAGCACAGGATTTTTATATTACCTATATAATCCATTTCTTGGAGTACATCACAGGACACATGTCGGATGGGTCGGTCATGCAGCAACCTCTGGGTGATTATCCACTGGCAATTCAAATCTGTTAGGACAACCCTGCGTAACCCCTCCCAGTCACAGCCTGCCTCGGCTTTGTAACAAGCAATATAAGAGTGGATAACAGAAATTCAGAGGGCCACTTGAAGAACCTTGCAGCCAAAACTAGCATCCACAGAGGTCTGAACCTCCTGGTAAACATGGGCAAAAGTGTGAACACAGGAGCTGGTGGCAGCCTTACAGATTTGGTAAAACGAAGCCTAATGCTGACCCTTTACCAGAAAGGGGGAAAGTTTGACCTGAGTGATCAATTTGAATGAAAATATGGCCAACTCATATGGGGACGCTCAAGAATGACAAAAAGGGAGTAGAATTTGCAGTTGGAAGCAGCAGCAGAGCGGTAAACCCGAAGGGCCGGAACCACGTCAAAACAGTGGAGATGCATGTCTTTCAAATGTTTAGGAACAGAACATGAGGATGGTAGGACAATGTCCTGGTTAAGGTGGAAGGCAGAGACCAACTACAGAGGAAAGGAGGCCCTAGGATTCAGCAAGATTGTGACTATGTGTATAACCAGACAGGGTTCCTTACAAAACAAGGACGTCAATTCAGAAACTGGCCTGGGCAAAGTGATGGCCACTAAAAAGGCCACCTTGTGAATAAGGCCAGAGGGATATCTCCAAGAGGTTAAAAGGGTGGCTTCTGCAGCGCTGACAGGACAAAACTGAGGTACCACAGAGACATCAGAATAAGTACAGGGGAATAAATGGGCAGCCCCCTGCACAAAGGTCATCACTAGAGAGTGGGAGGCCAGCAGCATCTGAAAAATAATCATCAAGGCAGAAATGTGGCCCTTAATAGTACTCAAGACTAAATGCTGATCTAGGCCAGATTGGAGAATGATAAAATGCAACCCAATGAGTACTTCCTGGGATGAAACTTTCTCGCTTCGCACCAAGCAAAATAAGACTTACAGGTGTGATGGTAGACCTTGTGGGAGGCCCACTTCCTAGCTTTCAGAAGCATAGAGAGGACAGTGACCAAAAGGCCTCTGTCCTTTATGCCGCTCAAGCCAGTGTCCGAGAAACATGATGGAATATCTGTGCTTTGTACAGGAAGCCTGACCAATTCAGAAATGCCCACGAAGAATCTACCAGGAGTTTGAGTACATCCACTTACTATGGTCTGCTGGGCCACTTGAAAGCAAGTTAATCGGAATTCCCTCCATCTTGATCCTGCAAAGGAGGTATGGGTTTGAGGGGAGGGAAGGCCTAGATCAGGCTGAACTGATCCAATGGAGTTACCAAAGCGCTGGTGAATGCCCAGGGATCCCTGATCCGGGCAATAAACTTGTCCAATTTGTTCTTGAACCTGGACAGCCAGAGGTCCATGTGCAACATCCCCCAACTCAGACAAATGTCCCACAAAACCCCTGGGTGAAGGGACCATTCTAAGGGGTCCAAACGTTGATGACTGAGGAAGTCTGTCTAACAGTTTTCCATGCCCAGGATGTGCATGGCGGACAGGACCAGGAAATTAAGTTCCGTCTAAGCCAGAATCAGGTCCACTTCTCTTGAGCTGTGCTCCTTCTGGTGCCTCCCTGATGGTTAATGTAAGACACAGCTGTGGCCCTGTCTGCGTGAATCCTGGTCAGAGAGATCTCAGAAGACAAGTCCTCTTCTTGGGCTGAGACAACAGAACTTGAAGCAGCCCCATCCTCCTCCTTAGTTAGTGCACAAGCAGACAGAGGAAAGTCTGGGGGACTCTGAAGAGGAAGGAAAGAGGGCCATTTGTGCCCCCTGCACAAGTCCCCTCTGAGGACCACAACAGTTTAGACACTTTCCCCATATATTCAGCTACTACTGAACTAAACTCTCTGGAGAGCAGGGTAGAGGAGGGTGTCCAAGAAGGTGCTGAAGAAGACCCTGAGGCATGGAGTGACGGGGAGAAGGAGCAAAACACATGGCTAGCAGAGCCCTCCCCAGAACAGTTGTCAGGCTGTGCTGCCCCAGAGCCTGTTGTCCATACATCCCTGCTTCTATGATACACCATGAAAGGAAACCCCCACCATGAAATGCAAACATTAGTGGGTGCCTTGTGTACCAAGGCAGGAGAAGTGACCGTGCATAGATCTGGACTCCATGTTAGTCATGGGTGTGGCCAGCTCAGTGTCCCCATTTCTCAATGCTAGGTGCTGCAATGGCTGTCAGGCGCATGGGAAAACTTGGTAGAAGTCTTAAGCGGAAAAAGGATGTACTTCTGAGGCCTGGTTCACACCTGTACGTTTTGTAGCGCGTTCAATGCTCTACGAACGCTCTACAAAACGCTCAAACATGAAAATCCCATTGTTTTCTATGGGTATGGTTCACACCTTGCCGTATTTCAGCCCGTCTGAACGCGCTACAAAACGGCCTACGCCTGAAAAGGTACATGAGCTTCTTTGGGGCGTTTTTGTCGCACGTTTCCATTGGGATACAGCCAAGTAGCCCTCGGAAACGCGCATTTTCGATACACCTAGGTGTGAACAGAGCATCAGAGCAGAGAGGAGGCATCCATCACTTACGGACACTACCAAAAAACGGAGGCAGGCTGGCAGTGGGAGGAGTTATATGAGGCTGTCATAACAGCTTTGATTTTCTAGTGTCCAATCACTAGCTTTATAACCCATCTATTCAGAAATTAACTCCCTGTGTCCTGTGATGTACATCAAGAAATTACAATGTTGCAACCAACTAAATGGCTCCTCTTAATTTCTACCCTGCACTAGAAAATCACAGATGCAGTTTACTGGGTGTTGCTACCAACACAGACATTCATTTTCCTCCAGCTCTAGTTTATATAAAACCATTTCAAGCACAGAACAAAAATGCAATGAAGCTCAACAACTGACATCTTAAAATATTACAAAGTGTGTGTGATTCCAGCAAAATACACAAAACCCTACCTCTTGAAATTCACATTCATTCAAACATGGGGTCTATTAGATAAGATGCTGACAGCAATACTAGAATAAGAATCATGTCTCAAGAGGAAGACACAAATTACCACTCTGTTATGGGTGGAGTAGGACATGGTTATATGCTCTAAGGACTATACCTCTTATGCAAGTAATCTTTCTCCATCCCAGGTTTGCATGTCACAGGTTGAGCTATTAAACTGAGCTCATTGTGAGCTATCCACACATTCCTATGTGAATGCACTGCAGGGAAGATAATGCAGCATTTCTGTGTCCTGCATCCTCTAGTGGGTTCTCCATAGGAATTCAATGAGAACATAAGTCACAACAGGAGCTGGGATTAAAAAGAAACTGAACTCTAGAAGCTGTGCCCAAAAAAGGCAGGTAGTGAGCAAAAGACTAGTCTTAGCTCTCACTCTGCAAATATACAGCTATGAGGCTGTATGCACAGGAGTGCCTAGACACGCTCACATACCAGGAAGTCATCTGCTATTTTTTTTAGGAAGAATACAAAACAAAAGCTAGAGTTTTAAAGGAACATAACAAATCTTCGTTGTTTGAGTTCAGGTCCACTTTAAAAGCTAAGCCCACCTTGTTAAAGAGGAGCTATGGATAACAATAGACCTTATCAAACCCCATCCCCCTCAGTCCAACACTGAATCTTGAGAGTTTGTCAGTACTATTATTATTACTATGTTATATTGCTTTATATGGCATTCTATAAGTTAAACATGGCTACATGATTCCCAATGAGCAGCACAAAACATCTATCAAAAAGATGGCCAAAAGATGGAAGCCTGGTATGCATGTCTGGCACAAAAGTAGTGAACTGCAAGTTGGACAAATTCATCTCCAGTTGTGTAGATTCATTACAATGCAAACTTAGATGATCTGGCTAGTAATTTAAGTTTCAGACGCAAGCTTCTCAGTTTACATGTAATTAGTAGCCTGCTCTGAACACATCTCGTTCATATATTTGTCTACTGACATTTACAGCTTGATTTCGGTTGTTCTATGGTAACATTTATCTTGTGGAGGCCAAGCTGCTGTCATATCAAGTTTCTCTTACAAGAAAGTGAGATTTCCTAATAATCCATATTTCAAAAGAAATACCAGCTTCTATTTAAAGCAGTTTTTCCTCATCTCAAAGAATTCCAACTGTTCTGGGAATACGGTCAAAGAGAAACACTATTCTAAAAATCATTCTACAGTTTCCACCAACAGAGCTTTTTAGATCTCCAAATATAACCTTATTAATAATTGCGTTCCAGTTTGGGAAACCAGGAGGGCGGAAAATATTTATTTTTTTTGGTGGAGGTGGGCACAGACCGCTGACTGTGCCCACCTCCACCACTGGCACCCATCACCTATGAAGCAAGGCAACACAGCTCCTAATGTTCTGAGCTCTTCAACATGAATACGACTATTGGAAACATTTAAAAAAAGTAGTTTTTTCCCCCAAAATTAGGTTTTTGTTTTCCTGAATTTTCACACGGCAGGTGTATTGATGTAAAAGTATGTAAATGCAGAGCTTAGCAAAACTATTTAATTTTAAAGGTTAAAAGCCCAACAAAAAAGATATTTTGGTGATCTTTTAAGTCTCAGTACCACCATATTAATGTGACTACTCTCCCAGCATTTTAGGATATAAAGCTGAAGGGTTCCCTTACTATTAGGGGGCGTTTTTTCAGTATCGAGTACCGATATTTATCTTTCGCTACTCGCTGATACCGAGTACCGATACTGCCGCTAACATGGAGCTGGCTTCCCAGGCAATCAAGATGCCGCGCAGTGGGCAATGGCACGACATGACTCGATGCTGATTGGTTGGGAAGCTGGGTCCATGTTCCCTTGCGGAACTGCTGGTCAGAGGAAATCTCCCTCTGCGCGGAAGTTCCGGTATCCGGGATAAGTATTGGAGCATTTGGGCGAATGCGAGTACTCGCCCAAATACTCGGTATCGGCACCTACTTACCCCTACTTACTATAAATGGGCTTCATTTAAAAATATTACACCTATTACATAACATTTTTTTAAACCTCCAAAATGTGTTGTATTCATTTGCAACCTCTAAACATGCAATTGTCAGTATAATTAAAGTACAGGTGAAACTCGAATAATTAGAATATCGTGCAAAAGTTCATTTATTTCACTAATGCAACTTAAAAGGTGAAACTAATATATGAGATAGACTCATCACATGCAAAGCGAGATAATTCAAGCCATGATTTGTCATAATTGTGATGATTATCATAAAACACAAAAGAAAACTAAGTGCATAGTGGCTGATTAATATAAAAATCTGCAGGAATTTAGGGACATTTCTAAAGACATATAGTGTGACAAGTCCTTCAGCTTCTAAAGCGCATGTCAGGGCAAAATAAATAAGTGCTCTTACTGGGCACTCAAGCAGTCTCAGTAGACAGTAGCATGGTAGTTTGTAGGGTTTAGCAATAATATCAGGGAACGTCAAGGCCGCAGAAACCAAGTGAAGTTGAATTAGCGTGACATACACAGCATGTTAAGCCCTAGATGGCACTTTATTTGTACTGCATGCAACCAAAATTACAAACCATACATGTGCGAGCTGCACTTTGTGTACATATTACATTCTGTTCCTTATTGTATTAAGGTTATGCTGTTATATACAACACTAACGTCTTACATCACTGAGGAGGAACCAAATTTCCCTTTTGCATGTTTTCGTTAGTGGACAATAAATAATAATCTTTTCAATTACAAAGATGTTTTAACTGATGTGACTCATGTATGGAAGATTTTTATATTTGGTTGCATGTACGAAGTCAGACAGGGGACATTAAAGAGGAACTTTCCCCATATCTTTAAAATAACAACAAACAAACCTTTAGAAATGTTTAGTGATGACAATCTACAAACACATACTTCTAGATAAGTGCCGGCTTTGTAATCTTTGCATACCTTATTTCACTTTTCTTTCCCAGGGAATAAAGGTAATAGCAGGCATCTTGTAGTGACAGCACTTAATGTAATAGTAAAGCTTTAAAATAGAGTACAAGTTCATTTTAAATTGATTTTTAATGAATAGCTGTCATCAGCGGCTTATCAGTCTGTAATAACAACTATTCATTTACAGGGGACTTCTGTTATAAGTTCGCTAAAGGGACCATGAGCTTATAGCAGAAGGGTCAAAACCAGCCGACGTAAGGCATACTGAGCTGGCCAGCTCGAAGCAGTTGTGTTCCGCCGTATGCCTTACGTCGGTGGCAGGGAAACGGTTAATGGAACTGTTGATGCCAATTCACTATTTACGAAGTGTGGAACTGTATATAACTCTTTGGACAAATTTGGGGATTTATAAAGCTGCTAAGCCAATTTTTCTGCAGCAAGGGCTGCTGTTCAAACATTTTGTCTCAGGATTTTTGTTTTTGCACAAAGCGGCTTCACACTTTACCCTGCTTGTGGCATTCACTTCCTGAGTGATAGCCAAAAATAGTTTGTAATAGGGTATGCTAGGTAAATGAGGCCAATAAGCTTTCTCAGAAAAGCAGTCATTTTGCAATCATACCCTAATGGAAAAGTGCTTTGGCAAAAAAAAAGGTTATGTACGGCTGTATTATCTGGGCAATTAGGAGTTAGGTGGCCAGAGTACTGTCCAGTGTCTTATTTAAATATCTAGTTATGATTTTTCTTAAAGGAAAATTCCACTTTCATTAAAAAATAATATTGCATATAAAAGTGCTACCCAAGCAATTTTGTCATTCAGAGTTTAATTAGTGTAATTTAGAACATTAAAAATCATCTTTTCATTTCAATCTGTAGTCACTGAAAATTCACCAAGTGGTTATAATGAAGCAGACCTTCCAGTTCAGGAATCAGTCTGGAAAGGACATGCTGACAAAAAAAGCTTTTTCTTTTAAGTAGAAAATGAAGGAATCTGCAACAAAGTTTAAAAACCTTGCAATGTACATAGATCCCACAAAGTGGATTTTTTTCTCTCAACAAAAATACAGTTACACTTTAACTTCTGAACAAATATATGTTACTTGCAAATATACATGACATACAAGGGATAAAACAATATTGTGATGAAAAAAAAGTGATAACAGACATTGGTTTTTGGTTCACGCAGAACAAAAGTTGGTTAAGTAACAATCATAAAATATGCTTTTAACACTCAGAATTTCCCAGACCAGATAGGTCACTCGTCACCATCAAAACATTCACTCATCACCATCATAACATTCACTCATTACCATCATAACATTCACTCATCTTATCTCTAGGAAATAATACAGTACAGACCTGCCAGCAGGTGTGAGGAGACTTCCGTTCCAAGATATACTGGGTTAAAGGGGATGGCTCTAGCTCATACTTATCAAAAGGTAGCTTATCAATGACCATGGGCTCACAGTCAACACAGGAGAACTTCACCACAGGATGAGACGTGCGGGGAGGCTGCAAGACAAAAACAAACAGTATATGCAGAGGTCTTTCAAACTTTAAACCTACATTACTGACATCATCATCGTCTTTTATAATTTGTATTGTGAACAATGTATGTTTCCCTGCTACAAAACACTATAGAATATGACAACACTACATCAAACTGTATGTAAACCCTAACAATAAACGTATTGGCTCGCTTTTGATCTGGTAAATATAACATTGGAAGCATTTTAGATCTTTTTTATTTGAAGGGGAAAAAAAACACTATTAATCTTTATTTGAAGGGGGGGAAAAACCACTATTAATTAATCTAAATTCGGAGCTGTCGTTTGTCTTGTTCAGACTCTCTGTGTTATCTCAAACTAGTTAACCCTCCTAGTTCTTATTATGGACTGCAGAATGATTAACTTTTATGTTGTAGAGTTCTGAGAGCGGGAGTGGTTGAGCAAAAGGGAACGGGAGTGCTGATATTACTCATTCCAAAAAAGACTGTGTTGTGAGTTTAAAACGGAACTTAAAGAGTGAAGTGCATTTCTGGCAGAGCAATATTTTGGTACTTGCAGCGTTTTAAAATATAGAATCAAATATATATATATACACACTGTATATATCCAAAATTTAAGTTGGCTGTTTAAAAAAATGCTGTAAAGTAAAAAGAATACTTTCAGAAATAAAAGTGTTGTGTAAAGTAAATGAACAGAAGAGAAATAAAAATATTCAAATCAATATTTGGTGTGACCTTTGCCTTCAAAACAGCATCAATTCCTCTAGGTACACTTGCACACAGTTTTTGAAGGAACTTGGCAGGTAGGTTGTTCCAAACATCTTGGATAACTAACCACAGATCTTCTGTGGATGCAGGCTGCCTCAAATACTTCTGTCTCTTCATGTAATCCCAGAGAGACTCGATGTTGATGTTGAGATCAGGACTGTGGGGGCCAAACCATCACTTCCAGGATCCCTTGTTCTTCTTTAGGCTGATGATAGTTCTTAATGACATTGGCTGTATGTATGTTTGGGGTGGTTGTCCTGCTGCAGAATACATTTGGGGCCAATCACATGCCTTCCTGATGTTATGGCATGATGGATAAGTATCTGCTTGTATTTCTCAGCATTGAGCACACCATTGATCCTGACCAAATCTCCAACTCCATTGGCAGAAATGCAGCCCCAGACTTGCAAAGAACATCTACCATGCTTCACTGTTGCTGCAGACTGCTCTCCGGCCCTTGGTCGGACAAACTGCCTCCTGCTACAGCCAAATATATCAAATTTTGACTCTTCAGTCCAGAGCACCTGCTGCCATTTTTCTGCGGCCTTGCAACCAAAAAGCCATAGCTCCTACATGGAAACAAGGCTAAGCAATTCAACTGTGCACAAAACCATGGGAATTGGGGTGCAGAAAAATGGCCTGTTATTAGTATGTAATAACATATTTAACAGTCAACTGTAGAAGCCTCTCAGTCTTGGGATAGTTTCACTGACAGTGGCAAACAGTATAGAGACAAAAGTAACCCAGGATCCTTTGTTCTCTCATAGGAACATGACCAACAGGCAGCTGAATCTTCTGACATTTTTAACGAAGATTCCGAACCACTTTATAGACATGAGATGCCCTTTAAGTAATTCCTTTTTTTTAAATTATAAATGACAACCACATGACCTGCCACTGGAGACAGATTGCATAAACTGGAGGGAAAAGATGTGTTTTTCTTTACTAATTAATTAACTCAACTAACTCCAGGAAAAAAAACATGTATTTACTCTTGCAGTGGGGCTACCCCCACACTGTAAGAGTTAACTGCTTGTTTTTGTCTAGGCCAGCTTGCTCTTAGGTCGGTCCATCGAGCCCCTCCTCTGCGATGCTTTAAGGCAGGGGCGCCCACAATTTTTCGCCTGGAGATCTACTTTTCAAATGACGAGCTCAATGAGATCTACCAATGAAGAAATACCTGCATTCAGGGGCGGGAGGAGGTATGGTGGTGCATTGAAGTCAATGACAGCCATGCCCCCCGCCCACAGTGCGATTGCTAGCACCCGGAATGCAGGCACATTAGTGCCTGCGTTTCCGGTCCAGTGCGATCTGCAAAAACGCTGCAAGCACTATTTTTGCAGATCGCACTGGACTGGACCTGCAGGCACTAATGTGCCTGTGATCACACTGTGGGCGGGGGGCGTGGCTGTGGTGCCACTGACTTCAATACAACTCTACGCCCTCTCCCACCCCTGAACGCAGGGAGCCGCCCGGCTTGCATTCCAGTGGGTTCTAGAGGCCGAACACTCTGGAACGCAGACTTTGTGGTGTGAACCGGTCCTCTCTCTCTCTGCTGTCTCTTCTCTCACTGTCTCTCCCCTGTCTGCTTTTCTTACCTCCACTGTAGCAGCTTCCCAGGTCTTCTATCATGCGCCGGCATCCTATCCTCCCGCAGTGCTTGTGTGGCCGACGTTGCACACAGGGAGAGGTGTCTCGCCCCTTCTCGTCTGCGGCGTCTGACACATTCAGCCGGCTGCCGCAGGAGCACCACGGGAGCAGAGCCATAGCTAGCTCCTTTTGCTTGCTAAAAAAAGTGCCCCCCCAACAGGATTGTGGCATCACCCAGTGCCCTGCCTCCAAGATGTGTTTTTTTTTAATTATTATTATTTTTATTTATTTTTACTGTTGGGGGGCTTTGGGGAAATATCAGGTGTCTAAACAGCCCCCTGATATTTCCCCTTTAAAATCGAAAAAAAGAAACTGAGGACACAAAATCCTCAATCTCTATTTCAGCAGCATCTGTTCTAAATTAATGGAAAGTACAGAGACTTCCCATTCATTCAGAAAATATGTACTATCATCCAGTTTCTGAATGGGGAGAATCCTCTGTAGAGTGCTACTCCCCATTGAGAAACTCATGAATGAACAGGAAGTGATGTAAAGCACTCCCTGTTCATTCATAACTGGGGACAAATAGTACTATTAGGAGGGGGAGGGAGCCGCTGTCACAGCAGCATGGCCGAGGGGTGAGGAGAGATAGCCGCCGGCTGTCAGATCCTGGCCAAGCGGCTCTCTCTCCCCTCACCGATCGGCCATGCGGCTGTGAGAGTGGCTCCCTCCTCCGCTGGCTGAAGCGTTTCCTTCACTTCTCCTCGGATCCCCGCTGCATATAGATGGGGAGAGCAGCGGGGATCCAGAGAAGCCCCACTTCTCCCTGCTGGCCGAGCCCTGGACGCGCACACCGAACCCCCCACCCTTACTGCGCCCGAGAGCCTAGCTACGGCCCTGGCGGGAGGACAGGAGATTGCGATCTACCAGTGTTCGCTTTCCGATCGACTGGTAGATCGCGATCGACCTAATGGCCACCCCTGCTCTAAGGTCCCGTAAAGCATCACTGTCTATACACAGTGTATAGACATGAGGACGCTGAGGAAAATTCCAATGCTGCAGCGGAGGAGGAAGCACTGTGACAGTTGGCCGGCTCAGAGGATCGGGTGAGTGATTTTTGAACGTAGACAAAACTGAGCAGTTAACCCTTGCAGTGCAGGGGTAGCCCTACTGCAAGTGTTAAGAAAAAGTCTTCCTGGAGTTCTTCTTTAGCTTTAGTTTGTCTCTTCTAGCACTGGACAAGCAAAACCAATACTAATATAGTAATAGCATCTGACAAATTTAAATCGAAAAACCCCCCAAAAAGGTCAGTCAAGAATAAAATCCTGACAAGGAGACCTGCATTTACCCTGCAATGCAACATAATACTTGTTCTCATAAAAACTGCTGGCAACACTTTTGCTTGTATAATAGCTTGGCAAGCTAACGTTGATTTAAAGGAGAACTATGAGGTGAGTGCTTTTCACTCACCTCATAGTTCTAGCCGACCTGTGACAATGAGACTGTCACAGGTCGGCTCAGTAGATCGGGAGGTGAGCGAACACATACCGGTGTTCGCTCACCTCTCGATCCTGTCACAGCTCTCTGCCGTGATAGGGGAGGGGCTGGATTCCCCCCTCCCCGCTCCGCCAGCGCTGACTGGCGGATCGGACGGGGGATGGGGCGTGTACAGCTGCCTCTGCCTCTAGATAGGCAGAGCCAGCTGTCACTCACGCAGCTGGGCAGATCCAGACATAATTGTCGGGATCCGCTTCAGCTGCGGCGTCTCAGTATACCGCGAGCAGTAGTTTGCGGTATACTGTGGTGTCTCAGTATAACGCAAGCTGTAGCTCGCGGTATACTGAGCTTAGGGTGACGGGAGGACACTAGTTTGTGTTCTCCCGTTACTCTAAGGAGAACTATGGGGAAAAGCCTTAACTCCACAGTTCTCCTTTAAGTAGCGCTGGAACACACACAGTCCACTGAAAACTTCTACTTGCATGCAGAAAATGAACTTACCAGCGTTGGTGAGTTCTGATCAGGCCAGAAGGATTCAGGAATTGGCCAGTGACCAACAGGAACACCGGTTTTTGGATTAGGCCGTACATAGATAAGTTTGTGACAGCTATGCCAGGCTAGTGGGGCAAAAGAATTATTTGGCCTGACGGAATCTGTAAGTCCATCTACAGAAAGGAAAAGAGAACAAAAAATCATGTTGGACAATTTTTTCTTATATAGGGGATACAACGTAGACTTATTTTGCTTCCACCACACAGAGCAGATAGAGAAACCAAGTGTTTTAAATAGGAAAAGCTGCTAACAACTACCGGGAGCTAGAATTAAATCTGCTTACTCGCAGTACTTTGCTGGTCTGTGTGCTTGCATCGAACTCTTTGGCCCCAATTTGCTTATAGCACTAAAATGTTTGCAGACTTGCTATGCATCAAAATGATTTCCTCAATTTGCATGCATGATTCAGTTAGTTTGTGGTGTGTGTTTCTTAGCTGACCTTCCCCTCTCCAACAGGAAGAAGTAGGTGTTGATAAATATCACGGATTTTATTAATATTCATATTATTATTTGTTTAAATCACCCCTATTTTTCTTACAGATTTGGCAAACCAGGTAGGAGTCAAACCTACACACTCTCATCACCACATGTTCTCATGTGTTTCCAGAGACACGTATACATCAAAATTCTAAATCAGAATATAGAACTATACTGTCTGTTAATTAAAAGGTCAATGGAAACAAACAAAAAAAACAACTAGCAGGGACTATCTATGCAGGGGTAAAGAGATGTCCTGCTTTCAGTAAAACAATATGCTGTATTTCTTCAAGGGAGTATATAATATATACACACATACATATCAAAGTAGCTGCTGGTTATATTCTAAGAAAGGCAGAATAAAACATGATTACTGCATATCTGTGGGGGGGCTGGATGACTGAATCTTCTTTTCCAGCTATTACATACCGTGGGCATGCCTCTCATATCTTTTTTGTGCAGAAATATAGCAAGGCCGCTAATGGTGCTGGTTTAAAGAATCTTATAAAAACAGTAGTAATTCTAAAGCTCTTACAGTGTCCCTAAACTAAAAAAAAAAAGTTAGCTATGTAATAGGGAGCATTTAGAAATGTAATTGTGCCAATGCAGTATCATGAAAAATAGCAGTGCAAGTGTGCCTACAGCCCCTTAGCTGTATAACTGCAGCGTGAAATATAAGGCACTGCTGCCTTCGTTGCTGGTCCCAGGAGATTTGGTGATCTTACTACTGTGATGCTTATTGTTCTTGCTGGAGAGTAATCTGTACCTGAAGACTTCCTGTGCCTAAATCACCCTGCTTCTGCTTTATCCATTCTGAGGATCTGTGATTCTGCACCTCTCCTACTGCTTCTTCACTATCTCCCTACCAGTTGTCAAATCACCTGTCCTAGGGGGGGGGGGGGCAGCTCTGATATAAGAATCAAAGCTCTGCTCATCTAACAAGATTGTTACCTCCACAGAGAGACACAGTACAGAAAAAAAGACATAGTAAGTCTGCAATGTGGAAAAGATCAGCTGCATGGAGCCCATAAGCAATATTGGTGACTAGTCATTTGCACCCTGCTTGCCTTTTTTTGAAACATAGCCTACACAGGGCCTCTTTAAGGTCCAACTTGTGCTTGCTAATTACAGAACAGTAGTTATCTATACATCTTTTTGTGCTTACATGTCATATGTGCTTATTCAATAGGCATTCACTATCTACTCACTATGTTAACACAGCTGCACGTACCAGGGTTACAATTAGTTTAAATACCTATTAAAGGCATAAGTGGTATGTACCTTCTCCATTTGGAACAGGGTCAGGGCCAGTCTTCTCAAAGTTAATTACAACTCCACTCTGAACCTTCTGAACCAGAGATTCCAGACACTGATTTAACATCCTCTGTGACCTGACACAGTATGAACGACCTGAAAAACACAACTGGGTTACAAAAAAAAAAAGAAAAAAGTTCCTCTACCAGCAGTGGTATTTACTTTGATCTAGTCAGCTATAAGGAGCAAAATTACTCCACCTATATTTTACAGGGCACCCTGCATAATCTAATGGAAAGTGAAATAAAGGTCTCAGTACTGTGCAGTTCTATAACAAGGGTACATTTTCACCAGTTAGGGCCCATTCACATAACTTGTGTTGTCACAAACTATGCAAGTTATTGTGTTACCGCTCATTGCCCACCTGGAGGAGTGTTGGGGTGCCATGGTGGAGGGGGGTGAGGGGGTTGGTCAGTTTGGGTGTAAATTGATTCTTGTGGGTGGTCTATGGAAAGACCACCCTGTTCAGAGATCATTGACCATCTTTAGAGCCTCTAATGAAGTCACAAAACATAATACACAATTCTGACAGCACTAAAAGCAATACAAGAAGTCAGATGAGGTCAGAAGACGCACTTCAAAACTGCAATAATAAATACAATTTTACACAGCCGCCCTCTACTAAAATATTTGAATGGAAGTCCCTCTGTTTTAATCCTATTTGTTGAACAGAACCTTCCATAAATATCAGGAAGATTAAACTTCATATGAAACAATTACACAAAACTAAAAAAACAACAAAAAAACAGAAGGATGTGTGCAAGGGCAGAACAAGAAGAATATTTACTTAAAGGAGAACTATGGGGTCAGCGTTTTTCCCCATAGTTCTCCTTAGGGTAATGGGAGGACACAAACTAGCTTCCTCCCGTTACCTTAAGCTCAGTATACCGGGAGCTACAGCTTGCGGTATACTGAGACGCCGCAGCCGGAGCGGATCCCGACGTAGATGACGGGATCCGCCCAGCTGCGTGAGTGACAGCTGGCTCTGCCTATCTAGAGGCAGAGCCAGCTGTATCCGCCCCCTCCCCCGTCCGTTCCGCCAGTTAGCGCTGGCAGATCGGAGCGGGGAATCCAGCCCCTCCCCCTGTCACGGCAGAGAGCCGTGACAGGATCGAGAGGTGAGCGAACCCGGTATGTGTTCGCTCACCTCCCGATCTACTGAGCCGACCTGTGACAGTCTCATTGTCACAGGTCGGCTAGAACTATGAGGTGAGTGAAAAGCACTCACCTTATAGTTCTCCTTTAAGGAACTCAAGTATGAAGAAATTCTCTGATGCCAAGTTGCAATAATTTGCACTGAGCGTACACGTGCCGCCATCTTACCTCCAGTGACTTCACACATCTGAGTAACAGCGGACTCATCTGATGGCACACTGCCAAGCTGCTCAGGCTCCACAGACGAAACTCCAGGAAGGCGCAGTACAAGAGCAAATAGCCTTTGATCCCATCGGAATGGCTCCTTAGTGAGTTCGCTTCCCGGCAAAGGAGAGTTTAGGGGAAGATGGAGCTTTAAGAGAGAAGAATGATACAAAAATAAATAAGAATGATAACAGAATAAAATGCACAGAGCTCAATGTATACTGAAATGTTTCACTGTCAGCGTGGAGCAATTAGAGAAGAGAACTCACCTCTTCCTGAACACCTGAAGGAATCGTAAGCTTGCTACCATCTGTGATGGTGATTAAAATGGAAGGCTCCAAAAAGAATGGATTTCTTCCCTTAAAGACATTAAAAAGAGATTATGAAAAAGAATTCAATAAATTAGAACAATTTCTGCAAGCAGATATAATCTGCTACACGTTGCATATGTCATTGTTTAACTACGGAGGAAGGAAGGATTACACAGCTACCGATTCTGTAGACTATGGAGACTATATGGAGACTATATTACATTGTGCGGGTGGGGTGTGCCCTTGCCCAATCTATCTTGTACCCTTATTTCCCCGTATTCTCTTAATAAACTTTATTATTTAAAAAAATAAAACTACAGTAAGGCAACTACTTTTTTTTTTAAGAACAATTCTAGTCTGCAGGATAAGTCAGATATTACTTTAAAACAAACAGCCAGTAATTCAGTGTGCTGTTTTTTACTTTAAAGAGAAGTTCAACTTATCACTTTTGGTGAGACCAGATACCACAAACAAAATAAAAGAGCCAGTTAAGACCTGAGCAGCCTTAGTGGCCGGGACCCATTATTAATGACATAGTGGCTCAGTTCACCACTACCCGACATGCTGGTTTAAAGTGACAACATCTTAGAGACTCTGGGATTTTAATACATTTATAAAAGAGCTGTGAGGAGAGAAAAACAGTTCTCTGTCTCTGGTTAGGCAGCTCGCATACAAACGGGGCAACACTCCAATGGGTTCCCAAAACGCAGCGAAATCAGAGCACCAGACAAAATTGTGAGTGTGTCAATACAGCTTTAATGGTCCAGATAAGGGGGAAAAAATGTGTTTCTCCTTTGGAGAAAACCAAGTGCCTGGCTCCACCGTATGTATGGCCAGTTTAAGGGTCTACTTTTGTTCCTTGTCATGAACTAGGCCTGTAATAGCGCAGTTTATCCCCACCCTTTCTCTTTTTTTTGTCAGTTGTTACTTGTTTTAATAAATGCTGTTGTCACTTAAATTGAGTAAGAAGAACACAGGGCAAGACTAGGAGGAACTGCATTGTGTTGTTAGATTCACAGAATTTGCAGTACACTAAAGTCAGCTTGGCTAGCAGTGGTGCTGGCTGCTTTCCCAGTCTGAATGCTGAAAGGAGGATTAGAGGAGGCTTGTCCCATTGAGGTACTATTTACAAATAAATGTACATTTATTTTAATGTGTACATACCTGAATTAAATGAAGGCCTGTCTACGCTTACATTTTAACCTCAGCTTAGTCCCTAAACATAACCTTCACCTGAGGCTCAACATCAGACATATTCCTAGAGCTAACTTAATCATCAAGACAGTCATATAATTATATTGTTTGCCAACAGGTTTATGTGCCACATGCTGTAATACATTCAAATCAAAGTGTGATACAGAGTGAATGCATCAAAAACTGGCACAAAACAAATGTGCCCATGTGCGCACGCACTCTTTAATATGTAACTCCAGGCAAATTTTTTTTTTATATATCTTTCATAACAGTGGGGAGAAAAAAGAGAACCTGTTTTTGCATGAGATCCACTTTGAGGCGATGTTGCCTCAGGTACCCATGTTGTTGCTGCGGTGGTCACTCTCCCAGCCAGGTCACCACCCCCATTAGGTGAAAAAAATACTAATTTATCAGTACAACTTCATACAACATAACGACTTGGTGCACCCTTTCCAACCTGGCATTGGGGAGGGGGAGCAGGCTTGATGGCTACTTTCTAAACCCGCGGACAACCTATAGCTAAAACGTTATGTGTGTTATATACCTGTCCATAGTTGTCAATTCCAGACACCAATCGATTCAAATTCAGCAAGTCAAAGGAAGATCTTAGTGCCTGGCCAAGAGTAGTGAGTCCCGATGCTTGAAGGTTCTTCAGCTCATTCATAAATGTGGCATGGTTCTCCTTCCAACCAGCCTGTCGATAAAGGAATGTGTTAGTAAAAGGAAAAAATAAATCAAAGCATGGTTTTGCTTGAAATAATGATACAATTAAGATACATACAACAAGTATAATGCAGCACATTGTAAGGGATTGTAATAGGCTGAACATACCACTTTAAAGGAGAACTATGAGGTGAGTGCTTTTCACTCCCCTCATAGTTCTAGCCGACCTGTGACAGTCTCATTGTCACAGGTCGCCTAGAACTATGAGGTGAGTGCTTTTCACTCCCCTCATAGTTCTAGCCGACCTGTGACAGTCTCATTGTCACAGGTCGCCTAGAACTATGAGGTGAGTGCTTTTCACTCCCCTCATAGTTCTAGCCGACCTGTGACAGTCTCATTGTCACAGGTCGCCTAGAACTATGAGGTGAGTGCTTTTCACTCCCCTCATAGTTCTAGCCGACCTGTGACAGTCTCATTCTCACAGGTCGGCTAGAACTATGAGGGGAGTGAAAAGCACTCACCTCATAGTTCTCCTTTAATATGTGATTGTATCTGACAAGGAGTCTTAGTATAATTGGGAGCACACAGCTAGTTCAGGGAGAATATCATCATTAACATGATTTTCTATGTAGCACCATACTACATTTTGCTAAAGTAAACAGAAACCAAGCTGATCCTAGGACATCTCTATACAATCATCTGCATAGCATCCTTCTGCAGCCTCACTAGTCTTATTTTTTTTTTTGGTTTAAAAAAACACTCTAGGTCTTATTTTCAGGATAGGTCTTATTTTCGAGGAAACACAGTAGGAGTAATGCAAATCGCAGGCCATAATGAAAACACCTACTTTTACAAGGTAATACCTAGCTCTGCAATGGTATTTGGTGCACACAAAGTGGATTCATATCCTTTGTGGCTGGGAAAAATAAATGGATGTTTCTGTGCCCGGAGTTTAGTTTTAAAATGTCCTTGTGGGCTATAGATAATAAGCTAAAGGCTTACAGTGTGCAAAGCTGTAGTACTTCAAGATGATGAATGACCGCATACTGAAATAGGAACATGCAGGCACCTGATGTTGCCCGCTTTCAATTACTCAGCTTAGTTTTAGCAGGCTTCACACATTAGAGTATACCTGTTAAAAGAAAACTATGGACATACCTTTTTTTGGCTGTAGTTCTCTTTTGGGTCACAGGAGTATATTTACTATGTCCTCCTGTGACACAAACCGCATAGAGTGGGCTATTGCTCGTTATATATTGACAGCACAGAGCCGCACTGCAGCCAGGAAAGATCCTGACAATATTGATGGGATCCATACCACTGTCTGATTGACAGCTAGCCCTGCCTCTCTAGAGGTAGAGCCAGCTGTGCCCGCCCCCTCCCGTCTGTCCCTCCAATGAGCACAGGTGGAACAGAGAGACGAAAGGGTAAAATCCCTGCGGGGAGTGGTAAATTCCATTCATTGCTCTCTGCAGGGAGACGCGTGAGCTGAGCAATCATTGGTTTGCGATCGCCATTCAGCATGTGACACTGCTGAGTATATTTGAATCTCCCAATAGTTCTACTGTAAATACATTACTAGCCAGACACATTTATTAAGGGCCCATTCATTCTAGGATGCATTGTGCCAAACCCCCTTTTTCATGCATTGCGGCACATTACGTTAGGCCACCCATTCAATAATGGGCTAGAATGCACTTCAGCGCATGAAAATGTAGGTCCTGTTTTCATCTTTCTGCAGTGCAACACACACTAAATGGAATCACAACTGGAGCTGCAGCTAACGATTATTTTCAAAATCGATTAGTTAGCCGATTACTAAGTTCGATTCATTGGTTAATCGGATAAAAAATTAAATAAACGTTAAAAAATGGCTCCAGTGATGGGACTACTAGTTTGTATTGAGATTGCAGTCCATCACAGGAGCAAGCTTGGAGCGGTGGAAGTAAAAAAGAAAAAAAAAAAGTGTGGTGTGCAGTATAGTGAAATGAAAAGTGTAAAATTATACAGCAATGAATGCAGAATGGCACCAGCTATAGAGGACTCCAAAACCCAGCAATAGTACATTATACAGCACAATTTAGAATACCACCAGCTATAGAGGAATACAACAAATCCCAGCAATAGTACATTATAGCTGGCGGTATTCTGCATTGCGCTGTATAATGTACTATTGCTGGGTTTTGTAGTCCTCTATAGCTGGTGGTATTCGGCATTGCACCACTGTATAATGTACTATTGCTGTGATTTGTTGTACTCCTCTATAGCTGGTGGTATTCCGCATTGCGCTGTATTATTCCTTGATTTGTAGTCCTCTATACAGCGCAATGCAGAATACCACCAGCTATATAGGAGTACAACAAATCCCAGCAATACATTGTGTGAGGCGGGGAGGAGGTGCAGCGTGTGGAGCGTGGATGCGGGCGGGTCTGGCAGCGGCGAGCAAGAGGTGGGGAGGTGGTGTGGCGCGCAGCGTGTGTGGAGCGGTGAACAGGGCCAACCAATCAGAAGCCGATTAATCGATGATTGAAAAAGTTGACAACTTTTTAAATATTCAATTATGTTGATTAGTTGTTTCAGCCCTAATCACAACATAGTAACACTTGCATGTTAAGCTAATGTGCGTTGCTGTAGTGAGTAGTGTAAATTAGCCCAGAAAGAGAATGATGCAACTTCTATTTATGCAGCAATTTCTATGGATGTGAATCTATGCCCTCAAGACCCCCGCATGATACTTAATGAAGGAATATTTTTGATGTCACTATTTTTATATCAAAACACAGACAGACAAGGGCAGTTCTATAAAGACAGACTCCTTTTTGCTGCCGTGATATTTGTCAGATTTGTCATTATTCAGGATCTCTTTCAGGTAACATAAGAAGCATTACTGCTAACTGCTGCCACAGAGACAAACTCGACCTTTCTGTTCTGTTTACTATCATCATCAGGTCACAAAGTGAAGAGAAATCTAAAGTGTTACAGAAGTAAAGGGAAGTCTCCTTATGGGAGGGGTCAAATGCCAAGGTGGGATTTACCCCAACTTTGGGCATATTGATCTCACTTCCTATTGTGTCTTTGGAAAGGAAATTAAGAAAAATTTCCTGAATGTGGACACAGGCAGCAAAAAAAACCAAAAACTTTTTTGAGTTCAGATTAAAATACAACGTGACTTGTAGCATGAATTGTGGATTTTAACAATTCTACATACTCCATGTAAATTAGGTTTGTATAAAATGTATTTATAGGAAAAAACTTTTGTAAAATATTTCTCACTCCTCAAGGGGTATTTAGGATATGGGTAGGTGGAATGCTGGAATAAACCATGTACCGGCTTCTTTTATCTCTGCAAAGTATCCCTGCTAGTTTCAGGCCCCGCTGGCCAAATTTCTCCTTGCTCCTCAGAACAGGTTTTTTGTAGTAGTAAATAAATCCAGCAGAAAGAGTCAGAGCCATGTCAGACAAAAGACTCGTCACCAGCGGCATACTCACCAGAAAACCACTTTCCCTCATAGAACCGCTCCTTTAAAGGTCTGAAACATATCTCAGTGCACTGGCTAATGAGGGAACATCTTCAGAGGGAAGGGTAAGTGGTATTAAGTGTTAGCTATCCTGCTGCTTTAAAGTTGTCGTCATTGACAGGACTGCTTGTGTGACATCAGCCTATGATCCCTGAAGACTGCAGAAAGTCACAGCTAGTAACTCACGGGCAGAGATCTTGGTGCCCATCCCATCAGTAAACTTTAGGCTGGCTTTAAATACAATCAGATTAAACCTTTTTTTTGTAATGTGGCAACATGAAATCCTGTATAACCAAAACTGAGTGAAGTTAAATCAATGTGTATCACTATGCTACGTTATTTTCTGAGATGTCACAGTAGACACAATGATACCTCTTCAGTACAAATGTGCTCATCACTGTCAGACGCATGCATGTGGGGCTCTGACTCCAAGAACAGTACTTTGTGTTTTCACTGATGAGCCTTAATATTGTAAATGTCAGGGACATAGTGACAGAGTTCCTAGCAGATGTACTGGGAAGCATCTCTCTGTCCCTGTGCAGAATATTGCTGGGAAGAATACCAGCAACTCCTCTACAATAGTTCAGATCCGACGTATTGTCTCTTCATCATAGAACTCAGCACTGAGGACAGGGACAAGAGTACCACAAAAGCTGCACATGCAGGCTATTGAATTCTTCTGTTCTCCGTGAACCAGAAAATGGATGTGTAAATAAATGATGTGAAAGCCATCTTTTCAACACAAGATAAAATGCAGCTCCTTGACAGGTAACAGGAATGGCAGGAGTTCACTTCAGTGTCACCTGCTTATAGCTAGGCTGTAATATTTGAGGTTTCTACACAGAAATGAGCTATTCAAGTTTAGGAGAAAAACAGCACTTGCAGATCTCCCGAATTCCCTGTGCGCCAAAATCCAGCCCTCCGAAGCCTCATGACCTGACATTTTTTGTGACCCTACTGGTTGTGGTAAGAATAAGAATTTTCATTTCTATAACAACCCCGAGTCCCAGAATGTCTCCTTTGTTCTGGAGATGTGTCAATTCTGCCTCACATACTTTTTGTAAAGACACACTGCATGGGAATGACAGCCGCCATTCTCCACAGAGGTGAAGGAGACCATACTAAACAAGCCAATGTGCATCAATATATGTGAGGTTAAGCTGCATCTCTGGTATTGTGATTTGAAGATAACTAGCAAAGTGTGGCAAAGAATGCAATCCGGTATCTGATGTGTCAAGGGGGAAAACAGACATGCCAGAGTATACTGTATGTTGTACAGTAGAGTGTATACAGCAGCGCACTGTGGAGTATAGAAGTCTACAAAGTACAGTATAACATTTCAGTTCAGATGGTCAGCATTGTTGTACCGAGTGATGCAGTGTGCTGTCTAAAATTTATAGATTGCAGCAGTGGTCAATATGGAATGTAACACACAGGGGGGAATTTATCAGAATCTGGAGCAGTTGCCCATGGCAACCAATCAGCATCTCTCTTCAGTTTGCTCAGGTAATATTTGAAAATGAAAGAGTGAAGCTGATTGGTTGCAGTGCAAATCTGCTCCAGATTTTGATTCCCCCACAGTATATAGATTTGAGTGGAATGTAAAGCACAATGTTCATTCAGGGCGCGACAGTGTGTACTATGTATAGTATAGTGTGTAGAATTCCCAAAGTATGAGCTGGAGTGCAGAGACTGTTGCAGGAAAGTGTGGTGAAGTGTAAGAATAGAATGTACAGCACAATGTGCAGAGTGAAGTAATGTAGCATACAGATTATGTAGTAGAGAATGTAGCATCCAAAAACCAGAAATGTTACTGGTCAGTGTGCTGCGACCAAATATCCATGGACAAATCTAGAACAGTCTTTGGAATGAAAACAGAGGTATCCTAAGATAAACTGGCATTCAGGTAGATTTGTGTGAGTGAGAAGGAAGAAATGATGAGCTGTCTCACACCATGTCCAGACCAGAAAATGTTTTGGCCCCACCTGAAATGCATCCCAATGTATTCCTAATGTGCTCTGTTCACTTCACACCAATGCAGTCCATTCCGATGAAAAAAATAATGCATACGCTATTTTGTGTGGTCTAGAACGCACCAAAACGCATGTAAACACACTGGATTGCACCTGAAATCCCATTTTAAGCTAAATAAAACGCATTCAAAATGAGTCTGCACCATGTTTTCCAGAAATTCATCCAGATCTGGTCATGACATGGTGTAAACAAGCCCTTAGGGCTCTTGAAGCCATACCCATGCTGAATGGTGGCTAATACAAATGATCTGGATGGCTGTACAGCTTCCCAGATCACTTGTAGTTGTAGCAGCCGGCCCTACCAGACGTCATTGTTTGCTAGGAAGCCAGCCGAGTGGAGGGCCTGCGCAGGGTCATGGCTGGCAGTGGAAACACCGGCCTTGGCGCCCGTGTATCCACTGTCAGTCAGCCATAACCCAGCACAGGTTGGCGACTGTGGGCCAAACAGAACCGCCACTTGGTCCGTGTCCACCATTTAGTGACCCTGGTCTAGAGGACTCCCTTATCCTCTGTCTCTCATTCCAGGCCCTACATTTTGCCCTGCATACAGTGGCCCTGGTAGGGATTGCTGAAGAGCCCGGTATATATCCAGACTAATTTGTAGCCATGGAATTGGAGCCCAAGTACTTTCCCACCTCTTGGGCCATGTGCAAATGATGTGCCTGTGGTCCTTCGCATCCTACTAAGGGCCCTTTCACATGAGTGCTGTCAGTTCTGATAAGGAGTATCCATGCACAGATCTTATTGGACCCATGCCAGGTTTAGGGAGAGTCAGATGTAAGCGTCCATTTACATCAAATTACCCTTGATCCATCACAATTAGGTCCACCAAAATGGAACTGTTTATTTTCCAGACCTGGACAGAGACGGTGTGAACAAATGTAACTGGACACATGTCTGTTTAGATCCGGCTGTCCAAAGACTTACATTGGGCTGCCAATCAGAACCTCCTGAAAAACTGACAAGTGCAATATGATCGGACCGCCCCTCTCAAAGATTACAAAGTGTACTCTTCATCCCTGATGGTATTAGTAGGTATAGGTTCTTCACGGGCCCTTGGAGGTACAAAGAAACAGCATCATAGTAAATGGCCATTCCAATGCTTTCCAGAAAAGCTTTACTACAAAAAAAGAAAATTGAAACTTTAACTTTGTATTACAAAGTTAAAGTTTCTATTTGTATGTACATAAACCACACTATTTGCTGAACGGAGATAACAAATAATACACACAATTATACTACACAGACATTTTACATTTCAGGCTTTTTGTTGTGAGCAAGCCAGAAGTGTTACATTTTAAAATGTCATCATCTTTCACCTAACTTTCACTTCTTTTAAAAGCAGAGCAGCAAATGCAAACAAAATCTCACAGCAGTGAGTCTTTAACCCCTTCGTGACTGACGACGTACAGTATACGTCCCCAGCATCGGGGCTGTTTAAACAGACTCCCGGCGACTTTTGCCGCCGGGACTCTGTTTAAACTTGTAGAGCCGACTGTCGGCTTTACAACAGAAGCGATCCTGGCGACTTACCTGTCGCCAGATCGCTTCTGCGTCCCGAAGAAAATAAATCTAATAATAATAAAAAAAAAATTTAAAGTCCCCCGCACCCGCGTCGCCACGTAAACATGCGTCGGGTGAGCCTACGCATGAAACCGACGAACGCGCTACACATGTTGGGTATCGCCGCGCACGCCGGAGTGAGAGCAATAATTCTAGGGCCAGTATTTTGGGGTATCTCTAAATTGATGACCTGTGGGGGCTTTTAAAGCGTCTTTTATTGACTTTTTGGGGTACTGCAGTTTTTCTCCGTTTCACGGTCGCACGCAATCTGTAAACTGGGCATGTTGGGTATCGTTTTACTCGTTGTAACCTCATCTTTTATATTTCATTAAAAAATGGGTAATTTGTTGTGTTTTGGGGCATTTAATTAAATTTGTCACTAAATTTTGGGGTTTAATAAGGAGTTGCGCTAATATTGCGCAACATAAAAATTTTCAACTACCACCATTTTATTCTATAGGGTCTTGGCATTCAGAAAATATATAATGTTGGGGGGTTTTACGTCATTTTCAGGCCTAAAATGTGGAATATAACATGGGTGCAAAAAATGAAAAAAGGGCCTCAGTCATGAAGGGGTTAAAAGGGACTTGGAGGACACTGGACTTGAAGTGTAACGTCACAAAAATACTAAGCTGATCTAAGCTACACCAGAATGATTTCTTTTAAAACATTGCATATCAAACATTTGACAATTCTTGTAAAGAAAAAAAAATGCTTTTTTTTATTCTTTTGCATCTCAGTACCGCTTCTTTGCAGCTACTTCCTATCTACATGCATGGACTTCTGCGATGGCTGAATAGTATTTATCAGGGCAGGTTTCCCAATGATGACAACAGCACACAATGCGTAATGTCCGTTAAAATGTCCATTTGTAGTCTTCATGCAGAGCCCGTGTAACAGATTGACAATGAGGGAGTGCAGCTGAGAGACAGGAACAGAGTGTTGTCACCCTATAACATGAAGTGTCTTAGCAAAGAGCACCAGTTATTTTATTGGAGGCCGCAGATTACATTGGTAACCCCTTGGCGTCTGCCCATTGCAAAATTACAGGCGGACGGCGGATCCTTCCCATGTACGTGATTTTTTTTTCCTGCTCGGGCACGCGTGAGCAGAATCCGGCCGGGAATGTGTACAGCCGTAATCGTCTGTTTCATACAAGCGTTCAGTCGGCTCTATAGCCGGCCGATCGCTTGTATGTCCCTGTGGTGTGTGCCCCCTCCTCGCAAAAACAACGATTATGCCACATATGTTACATATCACCGTGAACGTCGGAGTGAGAACAATGATTCTAGACCCATCAATCACTGATGACACTAAACTGATGAGCGGTAAAAGCTTTTAAAGCGTCGCCTATGGCCAATTTTAGGCATGGTAGCTTTTTTTTGTGGGCGCGCACAATTTTAGAGCTTGACATGTTTGGTGTCTATTTACCCAATGTGACCCCGTCTTTTATGTTTTAACAAAAAATTTCGGTAATAATAAATGTTTTTAACACTGGGAAAACTGTTTTTTTTTTTTAAATGTTCTGTCCTTTTTTCATTATATAGTGAAAAATAAAACCCGTAGTGGTGATTAAATACCACCAAAAGAAAGCTCTATCTGTCCCCCAAAAATGGTATAAAATTCATTTCAGTGCAGCGTTGCATGACGGAAAAAATGTCAGTCAAAGTACCGCAGCGCTGAATACTGAAAAATGGCCTGGCCAGGAAGGGGGTTTAACACCGCGGACTTCAAGTGGTTAAAGATTCTAGTAAGCAGATTCATATAACCTGAAAATATATGAAATGAAACATGAGTGATAAAATACAGATTGTAACACTAGTGTGAATACAGCCTTAACACTTACATCAACACCTGAAAAACCTCTTGTAAGGTCACAAGCATTGTAGCATACAAATGTGTTTAAATGTGCGTGGCAGCGTGTTTGCGAGCATCTTGCCTTAAAAGTGTGAATGAGGTCTTAGAGCGCTAAATGCTCCCCTGGAAACTGGTTGAAGCTTTAATAGCGGCACTCATTCATGGGTTTGGGAAGAGAAGGTTCACAGGCACAGCTTCTGTAAATGTCCCAGGGACAGGATAGTATTTGGGCTCCTGTTTCCTGTGAGATCTTCAGGGCATATACCTGCCTCAGCAGCAACCCCTACTACTGCATGTGGGAAAAGAGATACGGCCAGGGAGTGGAAGCCAGGGACGCAAAAGGACATCTGGTGGTACAAACTATAGAATGGGTACAAGCGAGATCAAAGAAGATGGAAGGCAAAGCTCACCATGTCTACCAGGCCTTGGACCCTACATATTCACCTATTGACTTTGCAATAGCCAAAGCAGATGGACAGTACAGGGGACTCAAATGTTTTATTTATACTGATGCCTTTTAACGTATGGCAGCATGCACGCAGGCTTGCCATTGGTTTAAATTGTGCTTGTTCACATCTGTGCAATGTATGTTGGCTGAAAACATTCATGTCCAATTTTTTTTTTTACTTTATTGGCAGGCATTAAGGGTCCTGCTGATGACAATGCATAAAAATGCACAATAAAATAAAAAGGCAACGTATGAAACAAATTCACACTAACCTATAAAAACGCATGAAAATTATGAAATCAGCCGATAAGGTAAATATGGGATTGAACTTACCAGCATCAACATACAAAGTCAATCAGTTATGAGTGAAGCTGGCCTTTAATACTACAGCTAAAACTGGGGCCCAAACATGATGGTTACTCCTAATAAGACATTTTAAATGATGTGCTTCAGAGAGGAAAAAAAAGTACTTGGCGTTCTCACCGTGTAGGAAACATTTACAGGATAAGAAGTCTAATCCCATGTATTGCTGATTGTTCCTGATCTCGCTCCTTGGAACAATTAATTTGGCTTTGGAAAGCATGACCTGCAATTACAATTTGCTAATACTGCAGTTTTCCACTGGGAATGGGCAGGGATTTTTGGGTGTAGTAAAAGAGAAAAGAAACAAACCAGGCATTAGAAGTAGATTACTTTTCATCATAAACAGGACACTGGCAACATGTATGTGTTGTCTAAAAGGTGGCAGACCTTTTCTTATATAAATGGCTATGTTATGTTTCCTCCATCCCACTCTACTCAAGGACAGTGACAACATATTTCATCTTTACACAGTTGTAAATGTAATGGTATTTTTATACAGGATACAAGTCCTAATACAAACTGATAACATAATAACTAAACTCAAACTGTGCTCGACAGAATTAATACGCTGAGATTACATTCAGTGAAAACTTACAGGGTTATTCACAAAAGGGTGAAGAGTTTGGAGAAGGCAGGAGTAGTGAACAATCTAGGCCAAAATAGCTCATTTGGAAAAATTCTCCAATTCAGCTCACTTTCCAGTTCAACTATGTTGTCCTAGATCAGGGGTGCCCACAATTTTTTGTGTTAAGATCTACTTTTCAAATGATGAGCTACATGAGATCTACCAACGAAAAAATACCTCCCTCATTCTCTCTCTCCTGGCTGTCTCTCCTTGCTCTTTATCCTGGCTGTCTCTCCTTGCTCTCTCCCATGGCTGTCTCTCCTCTCTCTCTTTCCTGGATGTCTCTCCTTGCTCTCTCCTCTGGCTCTCTCTCCTTGCTCTCCTGTCTGTCTCTCCCCGCTCTCTCTCCTGGCTCACCTTGCTGTATTTTGCAAACAGTGTAGTGCAACAGGCTGTGTAAACTAATATTCTTTGATGTAATACATAGCACTTCAATCACCAGTATCCACCAGTAAGGTGTAAGGGAGCTTGGCTCAGCAGACTCAGGCTAATAGGTAATAATGTGTGCACAGCTAAATAAATATACCAAAATGGAATAAAGGGGCCACCATTCACACCCTTCCTGATCTACCAGCATCAGCTTTAAGTATGTTGTCCTAGATCAGGGGTGCCCACAATTTTTTGTGTTAAGATCTACTTTTCAAATGATGAGCTACATGAGATCTACCAACGAAAAAATACCTCCCTCATTCTCTCTCTCCTGGCTGTCTCTCCTTGCTCTTTATCCTGGCTGTCTCTCCTTGCTCTCTCCCATGGCTGTCTCTCCTCTCTCTCTTTCCTGGATGTCTCTCCTTGCTCTCTCCTCTGGCTCTCTCTCCTTGCTCTCCTGTCTGTCTCTCCCCGCTCTCTCTCCTGGCTCACCTTGCTGTATTTTGCAAACAGTGTAGTGCAACAGGCTGTGTAAACTAATATTCTTTGATGTAATACATAGCACTTCAATCACCAGTATCCACCAGTAAGGTGTAAGGGAGCTTGGCTCAGCAGACTCAGGCTAATAGGTAATAATGTGTGCACAGCTAAATAAATATACCAAAATGGAATAAAGGGGCCACCATTCACACCCTTCCTGATCTACCAGCATCAGCTTTAAGAGCTACTAGTAGATCACTATCTACCTAATGGGCACCCCTGTCCTAGAATGTTCACTTCTCCTGCCTGCTCCAAACTCTTCACCCTTTTGTGAATAACCCTGTTAATGAAAGTCATTGCTAGATCCAGATGCATAGACTGCTGAATTTGTATACTAATCACTTCAAGCTTGGACATTGCCACTCCTGTTCCTCTGTAAATCTCTTTTAAGTGATAGGGTGATTTTAAAACAAAGTGCACTTATCCTGTAGCTTCACTTCCCTGACCTAACCTAACTAAACCTAACCCACCCCAGATATATACTTGCCTAAATCTGACAGTGCCAGATCTGTTTCCATCCTAGCTATACCTGCACATTACAGCCCCTTAACCTCTACAAAGCAATTTCCTGAGGCAGGAGACCCCCGAGACACACAATAGTCCATGGGGCTGTAAAGTTCAGGCATGGCCAGGACACTGAAGACTTGCAGCGCTGGATGTATGTGAACCGTAGAGCAGACATTTGTTAGATTGAGGTAGGTATGCAGCTGGGGAGGTGAAGTGTGCGTTAGGATAGGTAAGGGCAAGGGAGATAAAACACAAATATACTTATTCTTTAAAAGGTGAAATGACAAAGCTCAATTGGGCAGGAAGTGTCAAGATTTGCATACAACTTCAGCCTATAGATCTGGACCTATTCACTGCTTTGACATTCACTGGAGTTAACATCTGTCTTTCTGAGTTTCAGATTATGTTCAGTGTGAGCAGCTTATAACAAGATATGCCCAAATCTCAATGTTATCCAGTGAGAAATATCACTCCTATGTTTTAAAAGTAGGCAGATCAGCAACATGTGTGAAGAACTCAACAGGAAAATAATGACCAAATGACTGCACTCTTCTGCTGGTGATCCAGAGACGAGCTGGACATATGCAATGGCTCCTGTATACATGCGTGACTGAATGCTGCATTCAAACCCAATGCTACTCAAACGTTCAAACACAAATCTAACAAAAGCTGCTTTGCCTGAATCTCAATAGGACCTGCTGCGTCCAAAGAAATGCAATATAAAGCAAAGCAGGCCAAGTGCAGCCTCACAACAGCCATCCACACTACACCATGAAAGTTAACAGTAGAATTAGAAGAAGAAAAAAAATTGCTGGGAGGCTTTTTATTTTAGAGACATACCAGTTCTATCTTGCAATAAATGCTTCTCATCTGCCCGATAGCAAACTGCTTTAGCTTATACATGGAGCTGACCAATCTTGGCATGCTTTGGTGCCAGGATGAATTAACTCCCTGTGCATCCATGGGAGTTTTGTCATCCCTGGACAGCCAATCAAGATGGGCAAAGATGCCAAATCCAGACATATGGGCATCACTGGGGGGCAGGTAAGGACTTTTTATTTTAGTTCCACTTTTACAGGAATCTGAACACTGGCGTCCGTGAGCCTCAAACACTGGGAAACACCCGTCTACAAAATCCCTCTTATATAGACGCTTATTTTGGTGTAGAACAACCTTTTAATTAAACGTTTGTGCTGATCTCCATTATTTTGACATCAATACATATTTTATTTTACTACTGCAGAGCAAAGCATTTGTTTTCCAAGTTAATAGATTAGTATTTGCTGCTATGGAAGTCTGGTACTTCACGAGTAAAGGCTTGCTTAGCAAATTCAGCTCAATTTAAAAAGTGTTTAACCGGTTTATTTTAGGTAGCCTATGGAAGGATTAGAACCCCATGTTTTAAGGTATTGGCCCCCAACAATCTCCCCACCAGCACTCAGTGTGCAGCTCACATTGCAACAGACCTCTAATCAGGCCTGGAACACAGCAGTCCACATACTGAGTAACAGCAGCTTTGGTGAGCTGCAGTGCTGGACCCGCCAGCTGTCAGGAACAGCCTTGGTCCAGGCTAAGCTAAGGAGCTAAATCAATCAGCTTCTGCGCTCCTGCTCTCAGGAAGGCGCCATGTGTCAGAAGAATCTGTACTTTTACCACACGTTAACTCAATGTAAATGTATTAAAACTAAACTACTGTGTGGCCCTCTAGACTAGGGCTGCAACAACTGTTTGGCTATGTCGATTATAATCTATGATGGAAAAAGTTGTCAATGTTTTCAATCATCGATTAATCGGCTTTCGATTAGTTGGCCCTGTTCGCGGCTCCACACCATGCCGCACCTCCTCCACGCTGCCAGACTTGCATCCACGCTCCACACACGCCGCGCGCTGCACCTCACAACTCCTCCCCGCCTCAGGCTGGCCGCTGCCAGACCCGCCCCACTGCCCGCCCACATCCACGATCGGCACAGGGACGCGGGGAGAAGAAGAAGTAAGGAGGAGCAGGCGTGAGGGGACAACAGCCACCAACAGACAGGCCCAATCTCAGAACCAAGTTGCTGGAAGACTGCTCAGGTAAGCCTGCACTTTCCCCTCACATGGTGCTCTATAATGTATTGCTGGGATGGTGGGATCTGTATTCCTCTATAGCTGATGGTACATTATGCTGTATATTATACCATCAGCTATAGAGGAATATAAATCCCAGCAATACATCGTACACTGTATGTACAGGGGTGTGGAATTCCTATCGCCCGACGCCCGGGCCAGTTTTTTTGTACACTTAGCCCCGCTTCGGACAAGCAGAGCTTGGTTTTCGGGATCCCCCGCTCCTCTGGCGGACCCGAGACCACGGAACATGAGCTCACCATAGAGCCCGCATAGCAGACGAAAAACGTCACTGAGACCCTGGCGCTGTGATCACAGCGCCACCTGTCTCAGCTGTCAGGAACTACACAGAACATCAGTTCTGTGTTGGAGGGCAGGTTCCATAAAGAGAACCTGTCACCTCCAAACTATCACTTAGAGGATTTTAAATCCCCATGTGATAGGAATAAAATTAGGTGGGGGGTAAAAAAAATTTAACAAAAAGTTATAAAAAAGTAAAAAATAATTAATTATATTAAAAAAAGTGACAATGTAAAAAACAAAATAAAAAAACTGAAAACCAACCCCGATGCCCCCGCCATCTGCATGCAAATAAACGCACGCACAGGACATTGTGTGTGTGTGCGTTGAGTGCTGCCACCATTTCACTGTGCCATATTGTGGTAGCGAGGCAGCAGAACTCTCTCACACGCACAATGTGCATTAAAGGACAAGTTCACTGTCCCAGGTAATATGGGAAAATGGAATTACCCGATCAAATCTGGCCCCCGTCTCTCCCAAAAACCCCCACCCCCCGGCTATACTTCCTTTTTGGCAAACAGTCCTTACCCTCCGCCGGTACAGGTGTACTGTCCTTACCCCGTACTGTGCATCGCAGTCTTGCCCTATGCATTTTGAATTTCGCTCGCAAATTGCAAGCACTCATTGGTCAGCGTGGTCTGGGGACCACGCTGACCAACGAGAATCGCTATTTAGCACAGACCAATACAGTTTTGATTAGGGATGCACAGATACAGAGTATTTTGGCAAGTACTTGTACTCGCCCAAATGCTCGATATCTTGTCCAATACCAGAACTTCTGGTCAGATCGAAAGCAAAATATCGGTACTCGTACTCTATACTCAAAAACCGGTATTGGTGCACCCCTAGTTTTAAATAAAACAATTTTTTTTTGTATCAGGACTAGTAGGCTGTTATGAAGGACAAGTAGATTTGGCCCCCGCTTTAGCCCTTGGACAAGTAGTTTTTTCAAAGCACAATGCAGAATACCGCCAGCTATAGAGGACTACAAAACCCAGCAATAGTACATTATACATCGCAATGCAGAATACCACCAGTTATTATGTATAATTGCTGGGATTTGTAGTCCTCTATAGCCGGTGCCATTCTGCATTGATTGCTGTATAATTTTATACTTTCCATTTCACTATATTGCACACAACACTTTATTTTTTTTTACTTCCACCGCTCCAAGCTTGCTCCTGTGATGGACTACAATCTCAATACAAACTAGTAGTCCCATCACTGGAGCCATTTTTAAAAAAAATCCGATTGACCGATTAATCGAACTTAAAGGAGAACTATGAGGTGAGTACTTTCCACTCACCTCATAGTTCTAGCCGACCTGTGACAATGAGACTGTCACAGGTCGCCTCAGTAGATCGGGAGGTGAGCGAACACATACCGGCGTTCGCTCACCTCTTGATCCTGTCACGGCTCTCTGCCATGACAGGGGAGGGGCTGGATTCTGTCTAGATAGACAGAGCCAGCTGTCAGTCACGCAGCTGGGCGGATCCCAGCACAATTGTCGGGATCCGCTCCAGCTGCGGCGTCTCAGTATACCGCGAGCTACAGCTCATGGTATACTGAGCCTAGGGTGACGGGAGGACGCTAGTTTGTGTCCTCCCGTTACCCTAAGGAGAACTATGGGGAAAAGCCTTAAGCCCATAGTTCTCCTTTAATAATCGGCTAATAATTTGAAAATAATCGTTAGCTCCAGGTCTACGTTAGAAATATCGGAGGCCAAACTTGAGGCCCCTATAGTTTGCCAGGTTGATCACTGCTGCTTTATGGCCTCATTCACACAGATATGTGATAATTATACAATATTAACACATATAAATGCAGTTAACGATTAGAAATGTTATCATTTACTCTCTGCAGTTTTGCTAGTGTTTAGAAAAAAATTAATTCTGTGCATCCAGTGGCAGATTAGACATTATGAACACATCTAAACGCATCTAACCATGTCTCAAGTTATGAAAATGCAAGCACAGTACATTTAAATTCAGGAGAACTTGATCTGGGAAGTATAACGTTTGTTTCTATTTCCCAGATCAATTTCTCCTGTCTTTAAATAAAACAAACGCAGGAGGCTCACGTGAACAAAGTGTTCACAAACTAACTTATGTATTCTAAAACGAATGAATATTCACAGCTCTGGCCTTTACAAATATGTGTAAAAATTCCAATTTGAAAGAATTCAAGGCACAAGCACATACATGTGGCCTGGAAGACTCAGTAGTCTGCGCATAATTCACATTGATTAAAGGAGAGTGTAGAAGATGTTTTTGTTGCAGTATATGGAATCATTTAGGTGATATTGTCCTAACTCACTATGGCAACTACTACCAAAACACAGTCAGATATGCAAAGTCATTTAATAATGTGTGCCAGGAGGCAAGAGTCCAGCACACACGTTTTGTAAGGCAGCTACAAAAGAAAGTGTGACGACAACTTTGGTGCCTAGACAACACCACACAGAAGTCAATTCCATGCTGTACCTTATTTACCTTTGAGCTTCATGCTTTAGTAGTGTGACTCATTGTAATCCAGTGAGCATGAAATATAATTACAGCCCAGTGGTTGTTAGGTTACATGTGGGGCCAACGTTTTACTAAACTATAAAATAAAGAATGATAACACTACAGGCTTGATCCCATACCAGTACAGGATCAGCACTGGACAGTTCCTACCCACTCCTATTGAAGCTGTCTCAGCAAAAGAAGCCACAAGAAAACTTGGTGAACACTTACAGATGTGCTACTTTCTGACCTAACGCTTTGACTATAATCTTGGGTTTCAAGTTTCCCTTCCAAAGGTCTAAAGATCACATGCTGGACATAAAAGCCCATCCAGTGCACATTGCTTTAATGTTTTCCAAAAGGGGGACCCAATAAGGAAAGCAAAAAAAAAAACAAATGTCACAGCGTCACAACCAACAGACTTTGCTGGAAACCTGGCTGCCAGGTGTTTACGTGTCACCTAGACTTCTCTGTTACATTTGAGGAGGGGCTCTGGGGTTTTCTGACTGATGTGGAGAAAACAGTTTTTTCCGAGTCTTAAAAGAGACACACAACCAAACATTTTTTGGACCTTCTGTTTGGGTCACAAAAGTACATTAACTAATGTACTCCTATGACCCAAAGTCAGCAGATAGTGTGCTAATTACTGCTATAGGCTGACAGCGCACAGTATTGTTGGGATCCACCCTGGCTGCATGATTGACAGCTGACTGTCTCTCTAGAGCCAGACGTCCCCACCTCCCCACCCCTGTCTGTAGCTCCAGTCGGCACTGGAGGAAGAAAGAGGAGGGGGGCAGTAACTGACAGTCATTGCACTCCACTGGGAGCAGAGACCGAGAGCTGATTGAGATTACTCAGCTTGCTCTATTTTTTGTGTTTGCACTGGACTGGAACGCAGGCAAAGTTTTGCCACGCGTCCGATCGCACTGCGGGCGGGGGGCGTGGAGGTAGTGCCATTTAATTCAATGCACCGCCACTCCTCCTCCCGCCCCAGAACGCAGGGGGAAGTTTTGTGAGCGATTGCGGTGCGTTCCAGCAGCTACCGCTCAGGAACGCACCACATTCGGTGTGAACAAGCCCTTAGAGCCAGCGTGGGAAAGTTGCAGTGTCCCATACTGACTCTGAGCATTAGGGGGAAATACGTTTTACTCTCCCACCTATGTAAAGCATATGGCAGAACAAAAATGTTCACAGCTGGCCAACTCAGTATGCCTTATGTTTGCTACATTCTACTGCACTCTTCTGCTACAAGCTCAAGGTCGCTCCAGCTTATAGCAGAAGGGTCCCCCTGACTGTTCTTTGTAAATGAATAGCTGTCACTGCCGCTCTGCATGCTCCAGTCTGTATCCCCTCCAAACCCTGCTTCGCTCGGCAGAGACGAGCAGGGGGGACAGACTGGAGCAGGTGCCCAGCAGGTAGGAGACAGCAACAGTGACAGGTGGGATGGGGCAGCTACAGAATGCCAAGCGGAGGATGGGAAAATATGTTGTCAACAACATTGGAGTGATCAGTATTGATCACTTCAGTGTTTGTTCATGACTAAGGCGTCAGTAAGTGTTTACTATGTCCCCAGTTATGAATGAACAGGAAGTCCTACACATCACTTGCTGTTCATTCATGACTGGGGACAAAGTGTTTACTATCTTCACATTGAAAATATTGATTTGCACAACTGTTGTGGGACCTATGAAATTAGTAGGCCATCTTTTTAATATCCCCCGTCCTGTGCTTTGTGAAAATATATGGTTTGGTGGGGTCCTTTGCAAACACTGGAAGCTGAAGTTGAAAATGTAAAAAAAAAAAAGGTGAAAAATAGCAAAAATGGTCTAGCTAGCTGATGTTAAAAGTGGAGTGCATCGTGGAGGTAGTGCCATTTAATTCAATGCCCCGCCACTCCTCCTCCCGCCCCAGAACGCAGGGGGAAGTTTTGTGAGCGATTGCGGTGCGTTCCAGCAGCTACCGCTCAGGAACGCACCACATTCGGTGTGAACAAGCCCTTAGAGCCAGCGTGGGAAAGTTGCAGTGTCCCATACTGACTCTGAGCATTAGGGGGAAATACGTTTTACTCTCCCACCTATGTAAAGCATATGGCAGAACAAAAATGTTCACAGCTGGCCAACTCAGTATGCCTTATGTTTGCTACATTCTACTGCACTCTTCTGCTACAAGCTCAAGGTCGCTCCAGCTTATAGCAGAAGGGTCCCCCTGACTGTTCTTTGTAAATGAATAGCTGTCACTGCCGCTCTGCATGCTCCAGTCTGTATCCCCTCCAAACCCTGCTTCGCTCGGCAGAGACGAGCAGGGGGGACAGACTGGAGCAGGTGCCCAGCAGGTAGGAGACAGCAACAGTGACAGGTGGGATGGGGCAGCTACAGAATGCCAAGCGGAGGATGGGAAAATATGTTGTCAACAACATTGGAGTGATCAGTATTGATCACTTCAGTGTTTGTTCATGACTAAGGCGTCAGTAAGTGTTTACTATGTCCCCAGTTATGAATGAACAGGAAGTCCTACACATCACTTGCTGTTCATTCATGACTGGGGACAAAGTGTTTACTATCTTCACATTGAAAATATTGATTTGCACAACTGTTGTGGGACCTATGAAATTAGTAGGCCATCTTTTTAATATCCCCCGTCCTGTGCTTTGTGAAAATATATGGTTTGGTGGGGTCCTTTGCAAACACTGGAAGCTGAAGTTGAAAATGTAAAAAAAAAAAAGGTGAAAAATAGCAAAAATGGTCTAGCTAGCTGATGTTAAAAGTGGAGTGCAGGGCCTGGCAGCGAAAGGGTTAAAGAGCACATTGCCAATCACTTGTGTACAGAACTGTTCATCTCAATGCAACCTTTTTGCACCCATGTCTGCTGTACAGGTTTGATTCATTTTTGTCTGACAACCCGTTTGTTACATTTTAGATTTGGGTTTTTCCACTCTTCATTTGGCTGGTCTCATTTAAGATTTACTCTATTGTCACTTTTAGGAAGCATGCACTGAATGGAGTGACTGATAGACGTGTGTGATTTGTTTTATTCCAAATTGAAATTTGAACGAATAGCGACAAATTCGGAAGCATACGAATTTCTGAAAGCTATAATACAAACGGAAATTGGATGCATCCAATTTTTGTTCTGAATGTCATTGGGAATGAACTTGTGTTAAACGTTAAAAAAAAAGTGTAGCCCCCCCCCCCCATACCAGGCCACATGCTATCAACATGAGGAGGGTGCTTTACCAGGGGGTGGGCACCTTGTGCCATGTCAATGAGGACAAGGGCCTCTTCCCCACAACCCTGGCCTGGTGGTTGTGGGAGGTTGCAGGCAGGGTTTTTTTTTTAGGAATCTGTCCTCCCCTTGTGAATGAGAAAGTGGTAGTTCTTACCCCTACTCATTCACCAAATACAGTAAAATTGTAAATAAACACACAACACCGTTAAAGTCCTTTATTTGGAAGGGGGGAAAAAAAAA
>NW_017306450.1:149077-175324 GCF_000935625.1 Nanorana parkeri | reverse complement strand
TATATATATCTCAAATCGATGAAATCCCAAGGTCAATGACGTCGTCCAATGATGTAGATCCACATCAATCACGATGGACAACGCCCGCCGAAAGAAAAGAAAAAAAACCAGACGCCCGCTAACACGACTGATCCAGCTGAACACTCTAAATAACAGCCCTGATCCCACATGTCAACAAAGGGGTGGAATGAGTTGTAACAGCGAAAGACTTGTTCCGCCCCCTTGTTGACATTCAGTGACAGCTCTCCGGCCCTTTGCTGACATTCGGGAGCAAAGCTGTCATTTTGCGGTAAGAGTTTGTCGAGATCGGTCGTGTTGGGAATTTTTTCTTTCAGCGAGTCAGCGGCTGATGTAAATCGTGATTGACGTGGATCTACATCACTAGACGATGTCATTGACCATGGGATTACATTGATTGACATTTTTTTTTAATAGAGACTTGTCAAAAACTTGTTGGTTTTTTTTTCTTCTGCAAAAAAAGGACTTTTGTTAACAGTGTAATGTGTTTATTTACAATGTTACCGTTTACCTGGTGAATGACTAGGGGTAACAACCCCTTACACATTCATGTGGGGGCGGGACCTGGGTGCCCTCTTTATGAAAAGGGGCACCTAGATTCCTATAAGTCCCCCTGCCCGATGGTTGTGGGGAAGAGGCACTTGTCCACATCAACATGGGGACTAGGTGCTTTTCTCGTCAAAGCACCCTCCCCATGTTGAGGGCATGTGGCCTGGTATGAACCAGGGGATTCTTTCGTGGAAACAAGTCCCTTTTTTTAATGTCACTTTCGTGCAACAACTTTTCTTTCGTAAATATCGCTTATTGCTGCCGAAATTAACGAAAATTTTGGATTTTGACAAATTCTAATAACGAAACAAATCAACTTTCGGACCGGAATCCCCCAAAAAATTTAAAAATGAAAAATCTGAAACAAATTTTTAGCTGGTATGTCTGTGACTGAATCTAAAACACACTTAAGTGATCAACAATGAATTTCCCTGTCTATCCTCCACATTATGCCTACGATCATACGCTTAAACAAAAGGTAAAGGAACTGCTTGCAGATTGGTGTCTGAATTGAAAGTACTGCCATCATGTGGACCCAAGAGCTCAAGACAGCCTCTCTAGCACAGTCGGGTCTGCATAAAAACAAAAAACTTTACAGATATCTGCAAAGCATTCCTGCATACAGTAATCAACCCTTTCCCAGGAGCAGCGGCAACACCCAAAGTCTCAGTAAAGGTGGCACTATGCAAATTTCGGTTGGCTCTTGATGAACCAGCAGAAATTCACACAGTGGGTGCCGCTGTCAGCACTCTTTTGGCCGACATCCCTCAATCAGCTGATCAAGGGAGCTAGTTGGAAAATCTTCGGAGGATCAGAGCAGGCAATGAGCTGCCGGTTCTGTTCAGTTACTCTGACAGCGGGCGGTGGACGTTGTCAGAATACAATGAAGACAGCAGGGATTCCTCGATCAACGTTCATAAGCAATGATGGAGGAATCTGTTACATTTTCTTGGTTCAGCCCGCAGGTTGAACAAAGAAATTATTATAGTGTATTGTCAGCTTCAAGGTTCGTTCACACCATTACAGGTAACTGGTATTTTCCAGCAACTAGCCAATGCCAGTCACCTCTATGGTACACAGAAAACAACGCTGGCATGAGCCTGGGATTGAAGATTCTTGTCTGTACCCTATACATGTACCCAGCACAATAGAGGACTTTTCTTTTTCCCAGGGCTCAACTAGTGACAGGTTCTGGGAAGCACCTGATTGGACTAAATGCACATTTTTGTTGTTGCCGAGTACAAGTCCTAATAAAACTAATCTTGCTGTCCTGGGACGCAATATAAAAACCTGCAGAGGCCAAGCTCCTCCTATAAGAGCATAAGAGAATCCTCTGCATTCTTCAAAAAGTCGCAATCACCAATTCAATCACATATTGCGACAAAGTTACTATTGCAGTGTTTACTCCGTTTGTGAATCTCTGGCAAACAGAAGCTTAAGCAACATTGCACCTAAGTAGACTGTCGCACGTTAGCGCTAGTTGGAAGCAAATGAATAGGACAATCCAAAGAGCAGCTGAGACTGCAGCTTTCACCTTCATTCATACCTACAACGTAGGTGCATGTGATATGATTACATGCATTTAAGAACTGATATCCCTGGACGCACAATCAATGCATCCAGGAATAGTGAGAGATTCCTAACCGCATGTAATCGTGTCTCATATCATTAAATACTGTGTGCCAGCGCTCAAATTCGGCCGCTGTCACCCGATCAGTAACTTGAAGGGTGACAGCTGCTGCTTGTACACAGCAGATTTGGGATTCCTACCACAAAAACTCAAACATCCCTGACACAGGAATACCAAATCACATGATGGCTTGGAATGTACAAGTCACAGACACGGGATTCCACCCTACACCTTCACAGGCCGCAGACTATCAGGACAGAGATGTGCTTCCCCCCGCCCCGCAGACATGCGGCACTAGCTCCGCCCCCTCCCCGGCTGCGCACCGGATATCAGTGCAGTTCAGGAACTCTGAGCCCCGTTGTCCCCATTATCGATTATTATTTTGCCAATCACCGTGCTGCTCGGGCTAAACAGGAAAGGGCGTATCCAATACCTCCCCTTCGCCAATCAGGCGGTGCTCTGCGCTGACGTCACCGCCCCCTTACCCTCCAGCGCTCTCCTCCCCGCCTCCATCTCGAGCAGCCTCAGAGCTCATACAAAAGCAAGATGTCGGCCATCTTCAGTGGCCGCCACCGGGCGCCTCCCGCCGAATTTCACCCCGTGACACCCTCCCATCACAGCCCGGCATGTCCAACAACTCTCCCCGCCGCCGGTCTCCGCTCTGCGGCGTGTCCCTTGATGGGCAGGTCCTGGAGCAGGAGGAGGGCGCTAGAGCGGCCTAGTATTAAGTACCGCCACGGAGTCGGGTGTCAGAGGGAGAAGGGGAGGGGGAATGCGTTTACCTTGATGCAGTATGGAGGCTCGTCATATGTTACCAGCATGTACCTGTCGCCCCTACTAGCTGGATCCCGGGCACGCAGCTGCGGGGACACAAACACAACGAGGGAGGGAGTGAATATCACACAACAAGCCAATAAACTACAACCCCCATCCAGCCCCCTGTATATACCATCATCATTCTCCTCCGAGACTGACACACAAGTGCCATTACCTTCATAAATATCTCAACCGCGCCTTTGGCAATATCCAAACAGGTCGTCCCCAGATACGTCCGCTGGTTCATAGAGGCGGACGTGTCTATGAGGAATAGTAAAATAGGCATTTTCAGCGCATGCTAGGCGGAAGCGCCAGCCTAAGCTGCCCCCTAATGCCGCCGTTTATTGCTCCCCTGACCGGGGGGTGGCTGCTCATCTACGGGAGTTAGTTGGGTTTGGTGGTGGTAAAGAGGGGGGGGTCGCCCCCTCTGTATAGAGGGAAGACGTCTCGCGCGGACGAGCCGCCCCTTGTACTGCTCACTTGAGCTCTGAGTCTCTTAACCGTGTTCACTGATAGATAACTTCTCTTCCCTCACCTCACCGAGCGGACCATGTGACTGCACCGCACGCCATTGGCCCGCCGGCTTTACATATTCATGAGCAGCATTTGCCCGCGCACCACGTGATCGCGCGCTCTGCTATTGGCTAGCGAGTGCATTTGCATATGCATGAGCTGGGCTCGGCCTTTGCAGAGATTTGCCCGGGGCTCGTGGGAGTTGTAGTCTGGCCGGGCTCTTTTTTTTCTCCTCGGTGTCCATGTTTGGACTGTGTCGGAGAGGGCATGGTGGCTTTGTGCCAACCGTACGCCACAGGCCTAGCTAATGAGTCAACCAGAGGAAGCCGTCAATAGCTGAGGGATCTGAATGTCATGAAACGAATTTCCGGTGTGAGCTCCCTTTGACTGGCGTGCACATGGACTGTTCAGTGCATGTGGGGTCATCATCAGCCCTTTGCTGCCTAAAAGGGCCCGTCAACACACTAGTGCAAAGACAAGGCAATCAGCACCATTAACACCACCCTGCTGAAAAAAAGTTGGACATACAGTCCCTTTTTTTTTTTTTTTTTTTGGCATAGTGCGGTGCAAAGCAAGAAACGCGGAATGCATGTTGGAAAATTTGCTAAACTGCAACATTCCCATGTTTGGCACACATTCACATCAGTGGGGACACACGCCAAAAAGGGGGAACAAAAGCCCCTGAACATGCGTCAGTGTGATACATGTTTCCTATACGTCCATATGAATAGGTCCTTAGGACCACTCACTTCGATGCAAGCTCTCATATTATGTTTTGGAATAAAAGTCATTACCCCCTTGTGAGCGGAGCCCTCCAAGCCTTTGTACTGGTGACTTGCCCTATAAATTCTCACAGACACCGACCTGCTAATGATGACTGAATGACAGGCACCCACTACATCAATCTTATTGGCTCAATTTCTGGGGGGGGGGGGGTGGAATTAGGGGTACAGACTCAGGGCTGTAGCTACCATGGGGTGAGTGAGGCATAGCTGAGAGGGGGCGCAGCCAGGCCGGCCCTGGCTGCGCCCCTGTTGCCGTGGCAAGCACAGGGCGCCATTGGCAACAGGGGTGCCAGGCGGCCAATACATCCGCGGCTCAGCAGGGAGAAGAGGTGCGGCACAGGCTCCAGCTTCTCGTTCCCCCGCTGCTCTCCCCACCTGTATGGGCAAAGGACTGTTACTATTTCAAAAGAGAATATAGATCTTAATTAACTAAGTTTTTTTACTTGCCTGGCAATTTCTACAGAGCTCACTTACATGCCAGTTTTGCATGTGAGCGGCAAACACTGAACACCTGGGTGTGGTGGTGTGTAGATACAGTACAGGGAGTGAGTGTTGCCACCCTAGGACAGGAAGTGTGTTACTGTTAGGATCACCTGATGAAAATTAAAGGAAGAAGCCTGAAAAATGAAAACTAGTGCAGCCCTCACATCTAGGGACTAGTAGGCTGCAATATTGTACTTTTTTTTCTGGGCTTTAGATATGCTTTAAATCTAATCCTTAAAGTAAAAGTGAACTTATTTTTTGTTTTGTTTTGGATAGAGTAAAGGAAGGTTATAACCCCCAAAAGCTTTTTTTTTTTTGCCATCTGCATCCTATGATGGGAGATTTCTCTTCTCGTCCTGTCTGATAGCCACAACAGGAACAAAATCGGGGCAATTCCCTGGTGGTCAGCAGGGACACCCGAACTAGTTTCCCCATTGGAAGATTTCCAATCTATTTCTGTTCAGATGACAACCCAAACTGTGAGATTTGTTCACCAGGACAATTAGAGTGGGTGAAATAAAATAAAAACCTGACAGGTGTTCTAATTCCTCGCCACTTCATCCAAAACTAGAAAAAATAAGTTTCGGCTTCAGTTGCACTTTAAAACCCTAAACTTCAGCCTATACATCACTCCTTGAATTCTCACAATAACACCTAATATCTCTGGAACTATCAAATAAACACCAGTGTTAGCATTTGTAACCAATATAACGCTTCTGATATAAATGGAAACCATGTGCCCTGCCATTTACACCACTTTAATTTACTGCCAATAAAATGTAAAATTCAAAGCCTTGCTAAGTTGCCTTTGCTATTAGACTGAATTCTCCCCCTTCTTCTTATGACCATCGCACAGAGGTCATAAGAAGACCATCCTGCAGTGATGGTATGTCCCTCACAGTGTATAGGATGTGATGACTCACGGGACCTTAGACCACTGCAATGGAGGGAGAGAGAGGCTCCAGGGACCAGTCTAAGAGCCAGCCTCAGAGGTTCAGGTGAGTATATCTGTTATTTTTTTTACCTAGACAGAAACGAGCACTTAACCCTTGCAGCGGGTGTATCCCTACTGCAAGGGTTAAGAAACATTTTGCCCAGAGTTCTTCTTTAAATGCATTGCATCATGCCATATCTCACACGTCTTTGTAACAACCAGAGCTTTATACCACTGTATTTTACATACAACACCCCTTTTTTTTACCCCTAATGCTTCAAACGTCCGTATTTATTGTACACAATGACTCATACTTTTCTGTCATAAGCAGTGCTTCATGCATCTGTATTACATTGAGTGTTTTAGCCTTTCTATTACACACAGTGCCACACACAGTGCCTCATTCCTCTTCATATCACACAGCACCTTATGCCTCTCTCCGCTATGTGGAATTAATCTTTAATGCCTCTACTTCACTCTTTTCCTAATGCCTGTCTTTTACATTGAGATCTTCATACCTCCCTGTAACACGGGGGGCTGATGTATGAAACTTCCACCCAACTTAAACTTATAGCTGAGCAAATGCCTTTTGCACAGCCTTGTTGCCACAACATGGAGAAGAGAAGCATAGGAAATTGCTATGCTCCTTAGTGCCATCTAGTGGTGGTAGTGTAAATGGAATCCACCCAGCTATATGCTGGGTCGAACAATTATAAATCAGCCCCTTGGTGTCTTATGCCTCTACTACACACAGTGCCTCATACCTCTGTATTGCAATATGTACTTATTCCTGTCTATTGCATGCATTGCCTCATTCCTCATTGCCTCATGTTCCTCATTTATAGAACCCTGTGAGATAACACTGACTGAAGAGCTATTTTCTTCTGATTAGTTCAAATGTATACACCCTTCAACCAATCAGTTTTTAATTTCTATAGTCAGTGAATATAGTAAAATAACCAGTAAATAATAAATGCTGATTGGTCCATAGGGGTTACTGCTCAGTGACTATTTCACCTTACCTCAATAAAAAAGAACTTTCAGCATTATAAAGCAAGACAATCTATTATTATTTTTGTCCTTACACACAACACCTTCCTTTTTGACAACCAATACTATCTACAAGAACAGGGCACAGCAATGGGCACGAAATGTGCACCTTCTCATGCCAATTTGTATTTGGGCGGTTGGGAACATGATCTATGGGACAGGGATGATCTGTCTATGTACCTGTGCCACATATTGTCCTGGCACAGGTACATTGACGATATCCTGATGTTCTGGACGGGAGGAGAGACCTTGTTGAAAGATTTTGTAGACATTTTGAATTTCAACACCTTTAATTTAAGGTTCACCATGACTTACGACCTTGGTAGATTACCCTTCCTGGATATTTTGATATGCAAGGATAGTGGGGGGACCTTATACACAAGTCTGTTTAGAAAAGACACGGCAGGCAATGCCATCCTTGAGGCAAGTAGTGCTCACCCTCAGACCCTGAAGGACAGTATCCCTTACAGTCAATATTTAAGATTTAGAAGAAATTGCACTTTGGATGCTGATTTTGAGAGGGAGTATCATTACCTGTTTGATTATTATAGACAGCTCCTATTTTGGGATTCCGTATTTTCGGGGAACTTTGCTTATTATAGACAATCTATTATTCCCAACAATTCAGAATGTTGTGTAACAATATGAATCTAGTAAGGTTTTTTGTAACCTATTTTCTTTTTCGTACCATTTAAGCTGAATTAAGATGACTGTAGAACTGGGTTATACGATGCTGCATTTCTTGACCAATCTACATCATATTAAGATTGACTGGTTCAAAAAAGAATCTATCTCACATAAGGGTAAGAAAATTGGAGAAAATTGGACTGAAAGAATAACCGATGTGGTCAGCTGTGCAATTAAGTCCCCATTTGTGATTTTTTTTTTTTTTTTGTGTCAATCATGCATTGTGTAACATTGCATGACGAGGAATCCCATCTCTTCCTATGGTTCCCATTCACATCCATCTAATTTTCTTTTATCTGTTTTTTTAAATGTTGCATGTCATTCTTTGGTGCACCTTGGTGTGATTTTGACTTCGGTAGACCTTAATGGAATCATATAGAAAACACAGGGTGTAGGGGCTGCAGAGGAGATGGAGAGACAGGCCACAGAGCCTCTCTCCTCTCTATTGGTGATCATCGGATGGACCCAGCATCTTCGCTTCCACTTCTCTACCTCTCCTTCCATCAAAATTGCAGCAGTAGTTGTGGCTGCTGCCATACACATTGGCATAGCAGCCATGACACAAGCAAAGCTAAGCAGATAGAGGAAGCATGCAGTTCAAAGAAAGACAATGCATAATGATGTCACAGGATACATTGCTTGTTATTGGGAAAAACAAAAAATGTGTGAAGTATAAAAAACACACCAAAAAATGCATGAAAAAGTAAAAAAAAAAAACCCTCAAGTGTAAGCCTAGCCCTAGAGCTAAATAAAGCTTTACAACAATTGTTTTGTCCGTCGTGCATTTTTCCAACAATTTTAATAAAATCTCATTACTGTGAATTAATTTAATGTATAATATAGTATATGAGCTCTATTTTTTTTCTTTCAAACCACGGGTTGATTCTTCCATCAACACTGCAAGCCTGTTCATCGAGGAATCTGTGCTGTTTCTTTTGTTTTCTGACAGCTGCTGCCAGCCACTGTCAGAATACCCAAACAGAGCCGGCAGCTGATAGGGTGCCGACTCTGTTCGTACGAAGATTTTCCAACCGTCTCCTTCGATCAGCTGATCGAGGTATGCCGGGTGAAAGGGGGCCAACAGTGATACCCACTGTGCGAATTTCGGCTGGCTCATCAAGAACCCGACGAAATGTGCACAGTGTATGGTCACCTTTAATCCTCATCTTCTGTACAGGAGGAAGCAGATGTCCAGAAAGAAATATAGTGCCATCTGAATTCAAGGAAAAGCACACATTTGCTAGTTTAAAACGATCATATTGTATATCAATATGTGTATTTTAATATGTTTCCTGTGCTATGGTAAAACTGTATTAATTTGAAAGTGTTGTGTTAATAATTTCTTTGCTAACGTTCATCGATTTTGATATAAGCCAAAAAGAAACAGATTTCCTTTTACGGTTGTGGTTTTCCAACTCTCTGTACTTGTTAATTATTCTTACGCTTATTACTTCACTTACTTATGTAGAATATATTCTCCTCTGATCCATATTTTACTTTGCACTTAATATAAGATCTTCGGAGTTCATCGAGCAAGGAGGAGAAGCCAGAGGCTGAAGTCAGGACTGGAACCGCTGTAATAGTAATATAGCACATTTCATACAACTATCTATCTCTGGTGGGAAGCCTCTCACTGTACAGAAAAGTAATAATTCTGACAATAATTATGTTATAACTTCTTTTTTTTTCCTAAAAAAAGAGACAGGATGTTCTGTAATTCTCAACTTGTATCTGTCTGCAGTACTGTGTTTACACTAGCTACGGAAAATTCCCAAATTAGATTTTCTAACTCTAATCGGACATCTGATTACAAGAACATTGGCGAACATTAGAACTCTCATAAGAACTCCTCTCACCATGTTTTGTTGTTTCCCCCATACGAATAGGTTCAGCCTAATGAGTCTCTTTTCCTGAAAGATTTTCGTAAATCCTTCTCCTGTTTTGTTTTCATGCTGAGATACCACAATCCCTACAACAAGAATGAGCAGACACATCTAAACTCCAAGTGAGTTTTTTTTTAAATTAAGCTGGTGAAGGTTTTAGTTTTTCACCGTGGCCTCCACTGTGGCAGTGGTTGTGCCTGTACTAGGTTTAGGGTGCACTCACACTAGTGTATATGCATTAAAGCTAACCTGAAATCTAAAATAATAATTTGCTTTGTTAGATCACTTTAATTTAAAATAACCACATTGTTAAAAAAAAAACACAATTTTCTTAATTTAAAACCTGAGCAGATCTCTAGACACCAATTTATATTTATGACTCATGTCCTGACAGCAACGTAACAGACAATTGCTAACGCTTGGTTATCTGGTGGTCTCCATGTGTCTGCAGTCAAAATTAGGTCACATTAGGTTGTAATCAATAAAAAGCTAACGGCTAAACCACAAGGATCTATCCTTAAGCTTTGAAAGGTTTGGGAAACATGAGACTTTCTTCCGACTTATTTTGATTGTTGTCTGCTAGAAGTTTGATGAACCCACTTTCACGTTCGGCGTGTTTTTTTATTTTTTTTCATTAATGGAGCCACCCCCTCATCCATTTCCTCTTCTCTCTTTTTCCTCTTCCTCTTCTTCTTTAGCTTTGTGTCTCCCTCTCCTCTCCTTTTCTGCCTCTTCTGTTTCCTCTCTCTTCTCCTATACTGCACCCAATTTCCAATGTTGGCTGATATGAGGCAAAAGATTAATTTTAATACTTTGCACAATAAATAATACGCAACAGCTATAATAAATGTTCCCTCTATGAATTCAGGGCATCCTTAAGTGGTGTCACCATGACACCCTTCATTTCAAAAACCGAAAAACATTTAAAGTGTATTGATGCAGAGAGTCATGCCGATTGCAGTTGAGAGTCGCCATCCCTTGTGGCATTGGTAAGGTAAAATGATAATGTTTTCAGAGGGTATACTGGACATTCACAGTTTTTCTATGCAGCATTTAACTGTTAGCTATTTTTAATCTGACTTACTTTTTTTTTTTTTACATGCAAGCTTTTCAGTATTTGGGTAACTGTATTCAATATACACATCTGTAAATGTTCCCTCTAGTGGCTGTCTGTATATAAAGCAGTAAAGTCAGCCACACTACTAAGTGACAGCACAGACAAAATTAGTTATATATATAAGAAGTCTGTTGTATATCCATTCACTGAGAGGAAGAAAATACACTGTTAGAACAGGAAACAGACAAAATTCTCCCACTGGGTGACCCTGCTAGCGCGACAACAGTCAATTACTCAGTCGACTTTTGTCGAAAGAACCAGGCCAAATAATTTTGCCTGAACAGAATGAGTGGAGCTAATCAGCTGCAGTAACTGTTCATGCATTCTGACAGCAATGGGTGCCAGATGTCCCAATTCACAGCTGTCATATAGCTGTCTCCAAATGCAAATAGTATAGCATTACATATAAACATTGATTTAAAAATATTATAACCATTGTTAAAATTAAAAATAAAAATTTGCAAAAATGCAGAAAAACTTTAGATTAACTTAAAGCCTAACTCCATTACATTTTGATAAGCGTTAAACTTTCTGTCTGTTTTTTAATGACTGTTTATGACCCCATTGATAAAATGTTCCTTTCATTTCTGTCCTTGTGACCACCATACAAGAAATGGGGGGTGCATTTGTCACCAGAACAAGCACGGTCAATAATAAACACATTGTCAGTGGTTGTAACCTTTCTCTACTGTACTAAAAATGTGTATTAGTCTTTGTCCTCGGGGAAAATATATTTGTTGCAGAATGGTCCCCATTGTGTTATCCTGATATGAAGTTTCTAACCTACCAGGACCAGTTAGCAGGATTTTTAAACTAACTTTAAAGCTGAATTTTAGGAAGATATAAAAGACACAGATTAATGCAGCTCCGTAATTATTAATGCAAGCAGTGTACATACCTGAATTTGGCCTGGTATCAGCATTTTGCAGGCCTGAAGTGTGACAGGAACAAGCAGCTCAAGGAGCCAATCAGTACACTGACAATCACGCTGATAGGAAGACGAAGAAAGTGAGAGAGATGAGCTCAGCACTGTGCTGCTTCTCCTTTCACTGACCAGTAACACGCTGGGGATAAATCAAGGATGAGCTGAGCTCAAAGGAAGTGGGTAGAAAGATGCTGGACTTCAGACTGAGGACATCTAGTGGCAAAAAAAATGTACTGCGGTGAAAATCTCCGGATTGAAGGTAAATATTGCAGCAAAAGCTGGTGATGTTGTTTCATCCTTTAATGGGCTATTAATTTTTATCTTGTTATTTTTGACTGGCGTTTGCTTACAAAAACCTCATAAAGCTACTAGCAGGTATAAAGTCCAGTGTACACATGCATGCAGCCAATTGTATTGCCTGCCGTATGCCATTCGGTAGGGGCTGGGTTGCTTTCTGGCCAGTAAGAATATGTAGGAGACAGAAGAGATCAGACAAGCTCCATCACTGGAAGTGTGCAAAGCTTTGCCCATTCAGAATGGCCCGGCATTAGGGCATAGAGGAGGCCATTACATATCTATGCAGACCCTGCTATCAGCTTTTTATTGATGAGGGACAAAATATATTGCTGAGAATTGTGAAAACAATTGTGTAGGACCCTTTCAGGTGCAGCTAGAGGTGTAAGGGAACAAACATGTCTATACACAGACGTATGTATGGCTGATAGATGTAAAGATTCAACTTGAAAGTAGAATAATAAGAATGTGATATTCTCTTGTAATGATGAAGACATTATCATTTATAATCCTTATATCCTGTGTTTTGTGTTTTTGCTCTACATCTACAGCATTAATGTCAGACTTGCTTGAAAATGTCTGAACTTGTTGCTTAATGAGGGGAAGAACCAGCAAACCTCTTCTGATTATCTTTAGATACATTTCTCAGAAGCACAATCACTTCCATATAGCTATAATCTATCTTTCTTTCCTTCTTTGTTTCTTGGAAAGAATGCAACCAAAACCAACATGTAAGTTTTAGAAGATGGCTGAATCTGCAGATCTGGAAGAGAACAGGTATCTTATGAAAACACAGACTGTGCCTTAACATATTTTGCTCTGCAGTGGTGTAACTATAACCATAGTGGCCCTTGCGGCTGCTATGGAGCCTGGGTTTGCGAAGAGAGCCCCATTAGAAGGCTGTTGAGGCAAACTGTGAAGTCTCCAGAAGGAATTATCAGGATTGTTGTACACCCCCCACTGTCAGGATACAATAGCCTGGCAGGGGAATCCCCCTATCCACAGTATTCAGGGTTTTTTTCCCTTCTTTCCACGGGGGCTGGCCATACACTTGTAGTTTTTTCCTGTTTGGGCCTAGCGACTGAACAAGAAAAAATGCTCAGTTCCCCCATCAATGCTGAGCAGGGCAATCTCCCCTGCTGTGCTATTGTATTCCGACAGCTGGCGCCCACAGCTGTCAGAATACCCTAAGTACCCATTCACACCTAGGTGTTTTGGCCCTCAAAGGTAAGAGCGATAGAACACTCAAGACAAGGAATCCCAATAATTTGTATGGCCCCTGTTTACACCTGAGTATTTTGTTGCATAAAGTTTCCCATTTAAGTGTATGGGATCAAAAAGCGCTGTAATCTGCCAGTAGCTTGTGTACTTTTTCCAGTGATGGCCGTTTTGCCAGTAGCTTGTGTACTTTTTCCAGTGATGGCCGTTTTTGTGCTTGCGGCAAAACGTTCAGGTGTTAACAGGGGCCATATAAATGATTGAGATTCCTTGTCTTGAGGTGTGAACGGAGTCTAAAGGTCCCCTTACACCTTACGAATATCGGCCGAATTTAGTTTGCGATCGTGTTTTCGTCCAATATTCGTAAGTCTGATGGGCAGTGTACAACCGTAAATACTGCACAATCATACGACTTTTGACTTTCCTGCAGGTTAGAAAACTTCTGTCGAATCGTACGAAATTTGATAGGTTGATGACGTTTTCGTACGGGGAAAAAAAAATGGCACCATTAATACTGCTCGTGCGCAAACGAAAATCTGTGCAGTCAATTAACCAAATTCGTCCAGGTGATTTCTGCTAAAGACCGCTTATTGAACTATGCGATGGTCGGGGCAGGATGGGGCCGCCGGACGAAACTTTTCCTCTGATGATTGCAAGGTGTATGGGCACCTTAACAGTAACTTCAGCTGATTGACTGCGATCACTTTTGCCAAACTGAGTGGTAAGCACAGAGCCACCCAAAGCTCCAATTTCCACAGAGTCAGTAGGACTCTGTAAAAATGTGTGCAGTATATGGCCAGCATTAGGCCCTGAGGTCTGAAATGCTGACAATGAATAGTAGGCTACTAAGAGTAGTTAGCTGGAAAATTAGGTTTAAAAGTGGATTTTCTGCACTGCTGCCCCCTATTCTTTTACAACGTCTAACGCACGGTGGGTAGCAGTGGCGTCACAAGGAGGGTGCAGGGGGTGCGGCCCGCACCCGGGTGACACCATTGGATAGAGGCGGCTCTCTAATTAGGCGAGTTAGGCGGTCGCCTAAGGCCTCGCGCTTACGAGGGCCTCGCGGCCGTGGTAGTAGTGTACTATATTAGTAGTATGATGACAGCTCTCCTACTGCCTGTTCTTGATATGCAGAGTCATATTCTAAATAAAGATCAATGACGTATAAAGTCACAGTGCACACTGCCATTGCCACAGAAAGAGGTCGCTATGGGACCCCTTGGTCTGTACTTATGCCCCTGGTACTCAGCTTAATGGCAAAATATGTGATCAATTGCCCTCTGCTGTATTCTGCTAAATATAAAGAAGAAAGCAGCACAGCCTGGATAACCAGAAAACATAAATCTAGGGGCCCATCCTCACTACGCGTTGTGTTTCCTCACATGTGCTAAGGCATTTAGGCTGACAGCCCAGAAACAGGGGGCAAAGTGAAAATCCGGCACGGATTTCCGGATATTGTGACAGCATGCCACAGCAGTATCAGGACTGCCCATTTGTTTTCAACTCTGAGGGGAATTTACTAAAACTGGAGCAGCTGTGCATAATAACCAATCAGCTTCATTGTGTCTGATTCATCTGTATCAGGAATTGTGTCTTAAGGTGCCCATACACTCTACGATTATCGTAGGAGAATTGCGGGAAATCCCGCAATCGTACGATAATTGCAAAGTGTATGGAAAGCGTGCGGCTGTTTCTACTGCTCGGCGGGTTAGTGGCCTGCTTGTTCGAGAACTGCCGAACGGCGCACACTGCTCGTTTGCAGTGATCGGAAGCTCGCCCCTCACTGCGGTCATAGGGACGGGCTTTCGATGATCGCATTGTTTTTTGCCATTTTTGTTTATTCTTATTTTCAATAAACTCCTTTTATTTTGTACCTGCACTATAGTTTCTTTCTGGTTTCTTGGTTACCTAAACACCAAAACAAAACATTTTGGCTGGAGATAAACTTTGAGTACAGAGGTTAATTTAGAGACAACAGACCTGATTTAACCAAAAATCTGGTCTGCTAGAGCGGCAGTCCTGAATCTGTATTGCAACACACTAGAGCAACATTTCAGAACCATAACTGTCCAAAGCCCAGTCCCTTCAGTTTCTTCTTTACGCTTACTTATATGAATTGTGTGGGCAGAAAGCTCTTGAAAAAGGATTCACATTACCAAGATTTGCTCAGGGTTTGCAAACAGCAATTCTTCGGTGTAAACCTACTCAGATTACAACACCTGACCTGCATTCTGCTATAGTCTTTGTACATGCATCTTCTGTTTGTTTGCTTCTACCTCCAGCTGAAGACTCAACCCAATATCCCTGGGCTGTTTGCTATCCAGGGATTTACTGACATCGATATTAAAAGACATTTTCAGATAAGCGGCCTTGTTCAAGTAAGGTTTGGAAAGAGGACCAGGCATTCCGGGAATCACGGCTTTATCCTTAATTTAGCACTGTGTGTCTCCTGGAAAAAATTATCTGGCAATGTCAAGTAGACATGTGCGATTCGTTTAGTTCCGAATCTAAATTCGGACAAAATTTTCGTAAATTCGGACATTTGGATGTATCCGAATTACAGATATAAAGAATGCAAACAAATCCGAATTTCCGATTCCGAAATTCGTTAGCGGTAGTCTGGACGAAATTTTGTTTGTTGGACAGCAAAATGGCATTAGACATTTTTTTTTTTAGTCTGCAGAAGAGGGGGAAAAAAAAGCGTGAGGTTCCCCCCCCCCTTCATACCAGACCGTTTAGGTCTGATAGGAATGTTAGAAGGGACCCCCCCAAGTTAAAATAAAAAAAGTGTGTGGGGTTCCCCCCAGACTCTCATAGTTTAGAGTTAGGACCGCACTATGAGAGGTGCCTTGGCGCGGCTGTGCGGCTTTCACATTTTCTGCAGAAGACGTGTATCCAAACCTCTGTTATTAACCTTAGTGGTGAGACAAGTTTTTTTACATGCTGACTTGTGAGTGTGCCATGATTCCTTTCTACTGTTTACTGTTTTAAGCCCATTTTGTGTGCACCTTAATGTATAGTTAGTGACAAATTGTGTGCGTTTGTCATTTGTTTTGCTTGGGTTCCCCCCAAAATCCCTACCAGGCTTTTTAGGTCTGGTAGGAATTTTAAGGGGGAACCCCTAGCCCCAAAAATGGGAAAACATGTGGGCTCCCCCCTAACAGTCCTACCAGACCCTTGATCCGAGCACTGGCCCATCAGGGTAGGAAGGGCCCCCCCCCTCCCTGCACCTTACCAGGCCACGTGCCCTAGGCATTGGGAGGGTTTCCCCATGCCGATGGAGACAAGGGCCTCTTCCCCACAACCCTGACCCGGTGGTTGTGGGGGTCTGCGGGCAAGGGGGCTTATTTGCATCTGGGTACCGGATTGGGACGGTCGTTGTTGTGCGGCGGGATTTTTTTTAGTGTGGTGTGTCGGCGGGCATCGTGATTGATGCTGAATTACATCAATGGAGCCTTTTTTTTTTTTTTTTAATTAAAGGAATAGTAAATAATTGACTCTGTTTTTTTTTTTCAATTAAAGTATTTTATCAAAAGTCTGGACTTGATGATAACTATTTTATTTAACCCTTCAGTGCATGGGTAGGGGTGCAAGTACCTCTTACTCATTTGTAATACCAGTTTTTGGTGTGATGGCCTTTTATGCTGCAGAAGACTGTAAACTATAACCCTTGTTATCATTGTTTTTTTTGACAGAAGGACTGGATTCTGGGGGGGCAAAAATCTCAGTTTTAGACTGTTGACTGGAGGAAAATGAGTGTTTAATTCTACTTTAAGAATTGATATGCTGAAAATGATTGGTTAAACCCAGAATTGTCTTTTTCCACCATTACTTTTCCTTTATACTGGCTTTTCCAAATAGAAAAACAAGATAATTAAGAGCTAATATAAAGGTTTTAGTGCAGGACAACACTTTTGGTAGGTGAATAGAACCTTTTCATAGATATGTGTATATCAGACCAAAAAGGGGGACAACTAAGAAGGACAGAGGGATTTGGTTCCAAATGAGGGATATTCCCTCCAAATCAGGGACATTTGGGAGGTATGGCAGGGTGACTTTGCCTCTTTAACAAAGCAGAATCTCACTTAGTGCTTGTTTATATAAAGGCTATCTGTCCCCCTGCTTTGTTTTTTAAATAAATAAACATCTAGTTTTATATGTTATATTTTTATAGTCAGAGCATGCATTGTGTCTTCATCTGCATACATGTATAATAAAAGCAATGCATGGTGGCCATATTTGCTACAGGCATGCATATGTGCCTCTGATTTAAAAGGAGTGCTTGGCATATTTTTAGCATATAATTAGTTTACAGTGATGTCACTGATTCGAGGGAAGTGATAGCACAAGGCAGTAAGCAAATTATTTAAAGCCGCAGAAGTGATGATGAAAAAAGTGTGAGTAACCTATTTATAAAAATAACCATAATTGATGGGCCAGACAAATGTTGACATGTCTTGTAATAGTAACAGCCCACATCTTGCTGTGTGACACATTCTTTGCAGGTAGTCACTGTCAGAGCAAGCCATTCTGAAACTGCCACACGCACACACGCTTGCAGCCCTGAGAATAGAAACAAACTGTGAAGGTTGTGCAATTTGCTTGCCGTTGAAAAACATGTACATAATTCATCAGGCTGGAGATGGCGTTTGGCTTTCAGTTTTCTCCCCGGTAGGAGAGTACAGAAACAGGACACGTAATCTTTTGAATATATCTAGGACAGAGGAAAGTACTGTATATAAAACTGCAAGGATGATTTGAGTCATCACCTACAAGATGGAAAGTGGATTGTACTTGAGGTTCAGAGGTGACTGTTACAGAAACAAAAGTAGCGATTGCAAGTGAGCGTAAATCCCACAGGTGCTGGAAGAACTGACTACTGCAGGCCTGAGTCATTATTCTGTGATCACGTCAATTCTATGAAGCTATGTCAATGTATGAGCGTTGACTCAGGTCGAATCTTTCAATTCAAGGTTTAATTTAGGGGTCTATTAACTAAGCTGCCGTAGGCAGCCAAGTGAATGACCGACCTAAAGCGAAGTGAGCCAAATAGAGTTGCCACCTTTTCTTCAAGCAAAACCCGAACACACTATAGCAATGCGCTGAAATTTTTTTGGGGAGAATGAGTGGTGGCTTATGCATATGTAAATAGCGCCACCCATTCATATGTAAATACCACAGTTGAGACTATTTTCAGTAGGGGGCCAGTAGCCCCTATCTTGATTTTGGTTGATCCTGTCTGCCTGACATCTTGTGTCCAGGTTTCTGCTGCCATGAAACCTGGACACAGCATTCAAAACCCGGACCGTCCGGGTGAATCCTGGACAGGTGGCAACCCTAGAGCCGAACGCTGTTCGGCTATTCACTTCAGGCTGGTACGGCTGATTTCAGACGTATATCGGCTGAAATCAGCCGTACATTGGGTGGCTTCGGGTCGGCCGAACATGCTCAGCATGTTCGGCTAACCCGAAGTGCAGAAGGAGTTTGACTCAGCCGATCCAACATCAGGATCGGCTAAGCCGAACCTCCGGCAGGCTACTCGCTGCTGTTCGGTCTGTTCTTATAGATGCCGAACAGCAGTGAGTGAATAGCCGAATGCCGCTGAGGGGCAATCGGCTCGGCTGTTCTGCTCGGTCCTTCTGTGGTACCGAGCAGAACAGAAAAATAGTTTCAAAAGTAGAAAAAAATAAATAGAAAACGATTGTGCGGAGCTAGCAGTGACAGCTAGCTCCGCCCAACTGTTTTCTATTGGCCAGCAGTTCTGCTGCTGTCAAAAAAAAAAAGAAAGAAAAAAAAAACTCTCCCGGGCACTCCGGGAGTCTCTCGCTCCCGGCCGCCAAGGAGAGAAACACTGATTTTTCTCTTTTTTTCTTTATTCTGACACGGAGCCGTATCAGAATAGAAAAAAAAAATTAAAATATTTGGCCATAGGAATGCATTGCTAGATTCCTATTGGCTATTTCAATTTGCAATAGCCAATAGCAAACCAGCTATTGTACCCGCCCTCTGCTGCTGTCAATCAGTAGTGGTGGACCTGATGGAGAACTGCAGCAGAGGGCGGAGGCATATGCGTTCGACTCTACTGAGCCGCTTGGCCACGTTCGGGAGCTGTAGGGCTATAGTGAATAGTCTGTACAGCAGCCCTTCCGTTCTATTGAACCAAAGGGGTCCTGGGGCCGAAGCTAGCAGAAGGATCAGCCGAAGCTACGGCTAGATCCTTCGGCTGCTTCGTGAATAGACCCCTTATTGTTATATCCTCTAGAAATGCCATACATCTGCTGTCTAACATGTACGCAGAAGTATTTCCATGATGTGCCTGGACCATCACAAGAGCAGTGTTGGGCCCCATTCAAATAGGAACCAAGGTCTCGTTCGCATGGGGTGATCTGGCATTTCTATGGCAGGAACCTACAGATTCCTGCGGCAGGAATGCTAGGTGCCTCTGATGCGGCCGCTGTACTCATTGAAGTTACATGGTACAATTACATGTGGTTTGGAATAAATGATTGTCACGGGACGCACCGACAATCATTTATTCCAAACCACATGTAATTGTACCATGTATCATTACATGCAGATTGCCGCTTACAGATGCAGCAGCTGTCATTCAGTCATTACCTTTAATGGGAACAGCGGCCGCATCTGAATGGTGACACCTTGCATTCCTGCTGCAGGAATCCGTAGGTTCCTCCTGCACAACTGCCAGATTGCCCCATTTGAACAAAGCCCCATGCTGCATATGGAAAATCCTGCAGCAAGAACCTGCATTCAGGAAACCTACGGTTCGGGATAGGTGATTATCTCTAGATGAAGAATAGATGCGTCCATGGACAATCGGCTATCCCAAACCACATGTAATCTTACCATGTATACTGTATAACACAAGTTCTGGCACACTGCTTCATGTTTCAGTCCTTTATTAAATATCAGATGAACAGTTCACCTCTTAAACCAGTTAACGTGTTTTAGCCACACAAGGATCCCAAAATGCAGTATAATCCTGTGTGTGAATGCAGCCTTCAAGTATATCTAACCCCAATCACTAAAATCTGAGATAGGCTTAAAAACGTACTTAAAGGAGAACTATGGGGTTAGTGCTTTTCCCAATAGTTCTCCTAAGGGTAACGGAAGGACACAGACTAGCGTCCTCCTGTCACCCAAAGCTCAGTATACCGCAAGCTACAGCTAGTGGTATACTGAGACGCCGCAGCCGGAAAGGATCCCGACAATTAGCGCTGGAGGATCAGACAGGGAAGGGGGGGGGGGGGAATACCTGCAGGGAGCCGTGAGTGACAGTCACAGCTCTCTGCACGGATAGATCGAGAATTGAGCGAGCGACGGTATGTGTTTGCTCACTTCCTGATCGACTGAGCCGACCTGTGACAGTTTAATTGTCACAGGTCGGCTCAGATTATGAAGCTGAGTGAAAATCACTTGCCTCATAATTCTCCTTTTAAAGGCAAGGTCCACTTTAAAAAAAAAACAAATCCACCCATATTCATTAAATAAATAATGTGCAGTATTATCTATATGCATTGGTGCCTCTAAAGCATTGCAACTATGATCAGTGGATCGAGGGGACAATGCCCTGATTTCTCCAGTCCCTGTCCATACCAAGGACAATAGGGCAATACCTTTCAGTTACAAGGAAGGGAGGAAATCCATGAACTTGTATTTCACTGAGAACTACAGTGAAACTGCAGAACGGCAGCAATGCATGGTAAGACATGTTTTACTGTGCGTCAAGGCAACACAAATGTATAAAAGTAAACTATTGTTCAGTCTTCTGGACATGTCAAGGTTGCACTTAAGGCCCCCTATGTTTATGAATTTGACTACCACTGCTCTTCAGTTAATAAAATAATGTTTAATGTGTAGCAATTTAATGAAAATTCAACTAATTGCATATCAGAACAATGAGACTAATAAAACTCTGTAATTGTCTATGAGCTGTGTTTCTGTGGGAACTATAGTAGACTGTTGAGGTCACACTGCCCTGCAGTCTCCTTTGTTCATAACCTGTATCAGCATTCAGAGTGCACGTCAGCATCTGTGTTGGCAGGTTCTTGGCATTTAGAACCTGGTGCAAGTACAGATAGGGAATAGATTGTGTTCTGTTCTGTGTGTGGATGCACAATGCACGCCAGCGATATTAGCTGTGTGTAAACACTATGGATATAAAAATGCTTTAAAAGGTCATCCCCATCCAACTCTTCCAGTGCTGTGTGTATGCTGACAAGCTCAATAACATGCTGGCTTCTTATATCTCACAGCGGCTCCAGAAGAGGGATATCTCCAGCAGAGGTCTTAGGGCTTCTCAACTCATGAATCCATTACAGAGCCATTTATGCTTATATCAAGTATTTCCCTGTAATGAAACATATGCATTTACTGCAAGAAAATGCATTTCAGGCTGAAATCTCAGGTGTTCCTATGTGGCTAGTCTACATCCATGAAGGGCAGCTTAGTGAGTTTTTATGAAATGTAGGACGTGTAGCATTCTTACAAATCTATGCATGTTAAGATCCCATTAAATGAACGGTAAATGCACAACAATGCATGTATAATGCAGTCCTGTGTATCTAAAAAGTATCTGTGTCAAATCAAGTGAAAGTGTGAAAAAACGGATACCTCCTATCAGTTGTAAATTTGTATTTATTTCTGTTGCGTCTGAAATTTTTTGGTTGCTATCTAGTGATATGCTTCTCATCTACTATATTCCATTCTAAACTGGTTCAGCAGCTTCATTCCAATTAAGATATACAGATGTTCCTCACTTACCGACTTACCTGTTTTGCGACCACTCGCACTTACGACGGAGCGCCGATCGACCTCCGACCTTGCGCGTCAGCGTCAGTGCGCCGTGTCGCCGGCGGAAGTGGTGTCCTCCGATCTTCATTGCGGGTCCTGGTAAGTATTTTCATTGCCCGATGTACAGTACACTGTTCGTTACTGTACATCGGCAACGCTATACAGTACTGTACTAATGCAGTACAGTACTGTATAGAGTTCCTCACTTAATGACCAATCCGTTTAACGACCTGGTCGTAGGAACGGAACTCAGTCGTTAAGTGAGGAATACCTGTATAGCAAAATGAGTTGAAAAAAGGAAAATCGCAGCACGATAAAATTAATATGAAGAGCCTCCGATCTATGAAGAAAAATAATCAATAGCATTACACCAAAGTCTTTCCTTAGGAACGTATATGCAGCTTTTTAGCAGGTTCTCACACTGTATGTTGGAGCTGTTATTTTATAAAGAGTCAGTCATAGTCCAGAGCTATTGTACATTCTTATTAAATTGCAGGGTTTGTGGTAAAGCTTAGAGAATATGCTGTTAAAATTAGATTTACAAATATCTCAGACATTTCAAACTTTCCACATTTTCTTTTGCTGGATTCCTTATAGCTGATTCTGGCAGCTGTCAGTGCACTCATATCCCATAAAATTCCATGTAGGCTTGTGTCAGCTAAGGATATTTTAGAGGATAAGTCCAACTAAAACTGGTATTTCAGTCTTATGTGGCTTTGAGTAAACATTCTAAAGGAAAACGGCAATTGTAAACTTTCAAAAATAAAAGCCTTCCACAAAATTCGGACCATGTTGGGTTCTCCTCTTCAGAAGGACCCCTATGTTGCGCTCCAAAATAGGAAACTGGGTGGCTATCAGGAGGACAAAATGGAAAAGTTAAATGCTATATGGACTCCTTGGAGAGATTGCTTTCTCCCCCCAATCTTCAAAGTATCTCTCTTTTAGACAAGTGCACCAGCAAAAAAATTGTTTCGTTTAGTTTTCATTCGGATTTTCCATTATTTTGTTTTTCGGGATTCTGGTCTGAAAGTTACGTCGTTTCAGGATTCGGCTGAAATTAGTTAGCGGTAGTCTGTACGAATTTTTTTTAGGAATGTTAGGAGGGACCCCTCCCAAATTAATAAAAAAAAGTGCGTGGGTTTCCCCCCAAAATCCATACCAGGCCCTTTATGTCTGGTAGGAATTTTAAGGGGGACCCCCCCCCAAAAATGGGGGGGGGAAACGTGGGGTCCCCCCTAAAATTCCTACCAGACCTTTGAACTGAGCACAGGCCCGGCAGGGCAGGAAAGGGAGGGGATGATCGTGCGCCCACCCCCTTCTCTGCGCCTTACCAGGCCACGTGCTCTTGGCACTGGGAGGGTGCCCCCATGCTGATGGGGACAAGGGTCTCTTCCCCACAACCCGGACCCGGTGGTTGTGGGGGTCTGCGGGCAGGCGGGCTTATTTACATCAGGGTACCGCTTTAATTAAGGGGGCACCCAGATGCTGCCTCCCCTTGTGAATGAGTAAGGGGTACCCCTTCTCATTTACTAAAGGGTTAAAATTAAATGTAAACAAAACACAGAGCCCCTCCATCGTGTAAAACTGTTTAATAAAAGAGAATAAAAACAGTTGAAAATATACTCACAAAAGAAGATAAATAACAAGCACAAACAGATCAGGTGACAGCAGATTTACCAGTTTTACACGATGAAGGCGCTCTCTGTGTTTTGTATTTCAGTTCTGTGGTTCCCCTAATCTTCGAGAGCAGCCCTGAAAGTGTATTACATTGAAGATCTCCCTCTCATCCCTGACTTATGCTGCTGACTCCTTTAATTGAAAAAAAAAACCAAAGAGTAAATTTTTGACTATTCCTTTCCATCGATGTAATCCAGCGTCAAACACGATGCACGATGCCATCTGACCCGCCAAAATAAAAAAAAGTCCCGCCGCACAATGACTCGTCCGAACTCGACGAAGACTCGCCGCAAATTGTCATCTCCTGCCCGAATGTAAACAGATGGGCGGGGCGGGCCATGACATCATGGGGCTCGCTCCTTTCATTTGACATTGTCAGCTGTCATATACCACATAGCATTCGGGAGCTCCCGAATGCCATTCGAATCTGTGAGCCGAGGTGTCATAATACTATTCATATATATAACCGCACACAATCGCGCAATCTCGGGATCGCCCAAGTGTGCACCTGGCCTCAAGTGCTTCCTTTCTGGCATTCCAAAATTGCCATTTATTCTAAATGGCACCTCAACGCCCCTCTAGGCTCTCTATTCTACACTCCTGTCAACATGTTCACTGTAAGTATATGTGCACTAAAACAGCGCCAGATTGGTTGCTAGGACTGGCCCTCCTTCTCCAAGTCTTGATTCTACCATGGAAGCTATAACAGTAGGATTATATCAAGACAAATTCAACTACATACACTAGTTACTTTAACCACTTCAGGACCGCAATACGTAAATATATGGCGGGCCACAGAAGTTGTTTTACCAAGAACACAGCTGCTGCTGCAGCCACGTTATTGGTGTCATTTTAATCAGACAGCGATGGGAGTTAAAATACAAGTCATCCGGGGTCTATACAGCTGTCGGATTGTTTGTAACGATTGGCGGAATGCGATGCCCCCACCACCCTCCGCCGGCTTCCTCGGGCTCCGCTGTCCCCTGTGTGGGCCCGGGACCAGCACGGCGAGTCTCCCCGCAACGATCGGAAAGAGATTAGCAGGCTTCCAGCCGCTGATCTCTCCTCCGATCACTGGACCTGGAAGTGATGTGTATTACATCACTTCCGGTGCCACTGTTTACAGTCTCCGGCTCTTAAAGCCAGGAGAAGAAGCTGGGGAAGCAGATCCCTGGTTTATCACTGCCATTAATCACTGTTAGCACTAAATTGATGAGTGGTAAAAGCTTTTAAAGTGTCACCTATCAGAAATTTGGGGTATTTAAGTTTTTTACGGCTTCACGGGCAAACACAATTTTAAGGCTTGACATGTTTGATATCTATTAACCTGACGTGATCCCGTCTTTTATATTTTACAAAAAATTGGGTATTATATTCCGTTTCTGTACACTAAATTTCATATTAGTGTATTTTATCCTAAAAATACTGGTTTGGTAAACATTTGCTCAAATACCGTGCAACATCAAAAATTGCAACAAGCATTTTTTTGTTCTACAGGGCCTCTGCTTTCAGAACATATATCATTGTGTGGGGGTTTTAAGCTGTTTTCTAGCCAAAAAAATCAGATTTGATCGTGTGTGCAAATTAGGGTTGCCACCTTTTCTTCAAGCGAAACCCGAACACTCTAGCGACGCCTAGACATTTTTTTGGAGTCGTGGGTTATTCATATTTAAAAAGCGCCACCCATTCATATGTAAATATCATAGTCGAGACTGCACAGTGGGGGACCAGTAGACCCTTTATTAATTTTGGTTGCCCCTGTCTGCCTGACATCTTGTGTCCGGGTTTCTGCTGCCATGAAACCCGGACACAGCATTCAAAACCCGAACTGTCCGGGTGAATCCTGGACAGGTGGCAACCCTAGTGCAAATAGTAAGAATTTGCTCCGGACATCAAGTGGTTACAAAAATACACATAATGCATTTTTCAGGAACACATACCTGCATTTATTATGTTTTTTTATATCTTTCTATAGTTCAGCTTACTCTTTTAATCTCCTAGCTCATATGCTTGCCAAGCAGTTTGTTTATTCTATCATTTAATATTTTCTTTTTAATTAAATATAGTTGGATTGTTAAGGGCATGGAACTCTTCTGACTCTGAATTAGTGTGCAGGCCTTTTCTGTAAAGGTTACAGAGAAGGCTATATTTATTTAAATGCGTTCATTTACGGAAACAGGAAAAAGTTGTGTCTGGGAAGAAGATGCTATGGTTGGCGATGGTGACTGGTATTTTACATTGCAAATATCTCTGCTAGTCAGGAGCAGAGGCCTTGAACAACACACGTGCTGTATTCTCAGGTCAGGACTGCAGGGTGGATGTCTCTATCAAACATTTACATGTCTTTCATGGAGATAAGATTCTGAACTTGCCAAAGTACAGGTTTGTCAAGAACAATCCGTTTGTTTGGGATATGGAATGCAGGGTTACAGAGGCACCATGGAAAAGCTATTGTTGACAGGAAAGAGCTTTAAAAAACATAAGATGAGCTGATGGAGATGAACAAACATGTGAGAAGTCCTGCTTTCAGTGATCCACCCAAAAATCAGATATGCATCACTCCAGGCCTACCTTTTATTTATTATTTACACGTATCTACAAAACCACCTATAAAGGAGAACTATATTATTAAACATATTTAGAGCCGACCTGTGACAAAGAAGCTGTCACAGGTTGTGTGGATCCAGACATTATTGTCGGGATCTGTCCCGGCTGCGGCGCTCTCAATATACCACAGGCAAAAGTCTGCAATATACTGAGCTTTGGGGTCACAGGATGAGGTTAGTATATGTCCTCCCGTGACCCTAAAGAGAAGTATGGGGGGGGGGGGGGGGGTTCAATTGTCTCGATATTAAAC
>NW_017306450.1:70528-149008 GCF_000935625.1 Nanorana parkeri | reverse complement strand
CCCCCGGGACCACAAAAAAAAGGTGGGGGGGGGGGGGGGGAATTACATTTCTCAGTATGATAAGATTAAGGGTTGATGCCAGCGGGCATTCTAATCAAATGTATTTTCTAGTCAAACGCACGCAGGTGTGTTCCAATGAAATATGCAGCATTAGACATGAAAAGGCTGCATTTGACCTGCTTTGCCTTCAATTCAAAAGCAAAAATGAAGTCCAACACTAAGCAGGCCATTTGACGTCTGTTCCAAATGCATCCATCCTCATGAGCCCTAACATTGCCTGTGTAGTTAAGCCAATAGAGAATTATGTCTATACTGTATACCTATTGATAATCCACTAGTAGGTAAATGATACAGAATTGTTATGTCCTGCTATCTCCAGATTCTACACAGGACTAAAAATAGGTTGTTTGTAAGTTTTTTTTAAGTAAAAAAATCATACGGTATTACCTTTCTCATCCATTTAGGGACACAGAAATTCAGACACTGTTGGGGCAACCATGAGCAGTCTGAAGTTGGCATCAGAAGAGGCTTGAACATCAACCTGGTAGAACTTGGAAAACATGTAAACAGATGATGAGGTGGGAGCTTTGCAGAACTGGGCAACAGTAGCCTGATGCCAAAAAGCTCAAGAAGTGCTCACAGACCTAGTAGAATGCACCCCACCAAGAAATGGTAGAACGAGAGGCTGGTTCACCTTTATGGGGAGTATCCAGAATGACAAAGAGAAAGTCAGTATTTCTGAAGGAAAAAGAGAGACACACGCTCTCATAGTCTGAACTATATCAGGTCAATTTCCTTGAGATGAACTGGAGCTGGACAGAGGATTGGAAGAACAATGTCCTGGTTGAGGTGAGGGGTCAAAACTACCTTGGGTAGGAAGGTTTAACACCACCTTTTCCCTGTAAAGGAACAGAAAAGTTTTTTTACAGCTTGCAAGCTCAGACACTCATCTCCCAAAGTTGATGGCTACAAGAAACACCACCATATGAGTAAGAGTGTTGAAAGCAATATCTCTTAATGGAATAAAGGGTGTTTTTTGAAGAGCCAAAAGAAGCAAGTTAAGGTTCCACAAAGTCACTGGGAAGCAAAAAGGATGAGCCACATGGGAGACACCCAGACAGCGGGAACAGAGACCTGACGCTTGTTGGTGCTGAGGGCCAAACATTGGTCCAACGCCACTGCCAGAAGGTGAGGATTTGTCCCTCATAGAATTATCTGGGGTGAAAATCTTGTACTTTGCACCAAGCAAAGTATGCCTTCTACATACTGTGATAGACCTTGCGAGAAGTCGACCTATTAGCTTTTAGCATTGTGGCAACAACAGATTTAGAGATGTCCCTGCTTCTCAGGCTTTAACAGCTATGGTTAATTGGTCCTTAAGACAGAAGATCTAGATGATCTGAAAGAGCCCATGGAGAGTCTGACAGAAGTCTAATCAGGTCAGAGTACCACATTCTCCTGGACCAATCTGGAGATGTGAAGATCACTCCAGTTCTTTTCATCTCAATCCTGTGAAACAGATAAGGAAGGAGTTTCAGGGGAGGAAAGGCATAAATCAGGGTGTACTGATCCCAGAGATCGACCAGAGTAGCCACTGCTTCTGCTGGAGGAGCACTGTACCTGGAGACAAACCTGTCTAATTTGTTGTTGAGCCTAGAGGCCAGGAGTTCCCCATCTGCCATCCCTCACCTGTGACACGGGTCTTGGAACACTTCCAGGTTCTAGGGACTACTCCCCTGGGTTCAAACATTGCAGACTGAGCAAGTCTGCCGAATCCTGTGCCCAAAGGTCACATTCCCGGCTAGTCCCTGTAATATCTAGTCCAGCTGAGTCTGGATATGGCACTCTAGAATCCAGCTGAGAAAAGGTGTCTGCGCCCAAGTGTGATTGTGTATGAAACTGCGTCCTTTTCTGGTGACAGATGGATGAAAAGGATGATACACTGGGCCCTCTGGTGACAAATTAATGAACAGAATGGTATGCTGGGCTCTGTTGTGACAGATGAATGAAAACGATGGTACACTGGGCCCTCTGGTGACAGATGAATGAACAGAATGGTATACTGGGCTCTCTTGTGACAGATGAATGAAAACGATGGTACACGGGGCCCTCTGGTGACAGATGAATGAAAAGGATGGTACACTGGGCCCTCTGGTGGCAGATGAATGAACAGAATGGTATACTGGGCTCTCTTGTGACAGATGAATGAACAGAATGCTATACTTGGCTCTCTTGTGACAGATGAATGAAAACGATGGTACACTGGGCCTTCTGGTGACAGATGAATGAAAAGGATGGTACACTGGGCACTCTGGTGACAGATGGATGAAAATTATGGTACACTGGGCCCTCTGGTGACAGATGAATGAACAGAATGGTATACTGGGCTCTCTTGTGACAGAAGAATGAAAAGGATGGTACAATGGGCTATCTGGTGACAGATGGATGAAAAGGATGGTACAATGGGCTCTCTTGTGACAGATGAATGAAAAGGATGGTACACTGGGCCCTCTGGTGACAGATGAATGAACAGAATGGTATACTGGGCTCTCTGGTGACAGATTAATGAACAGAATGGTACACTGGGCTCTCTTGTGACAGATGGATGATACACTGGGCCCTCTGGTGACAGATGAATGAACAGAATGGTACACTGGGCTCTCTGGTGACAGATGAATGAACAGAATTGTATACTGGGCTCTCTTTGGACAGAGGAATGAAAAGGATTGTACAATGGGCCCTCTGGTGACAAATGGATTAAAAGGATGGTGCCAATTGGCCCTCTGGTGACAGATGGATGAAAATGATGGTACACTGGGCTCTCTTGTAACAGATAAATGAACATGAATGAACAGCATGGTATGCTGGGCTCTCTTGTGACAGATGAATGAAAAGGATGGTACAATGGGCCATCTGGTGACAAATGAATAAAAAGAATGGTACACTGGGCTCTCTTTGTGACATATGAATGAACAGAATGGTACACTGGGCTCTTTGGTGACAGATGAATGAACAGAATGGTACACTGGGCTCTTTGGTGACAGATGAATGAACAGAATGGTACACTGGGCTCTCTTGTGACAGATGAATGAACAGAATGGTACACTGGGCTCTCTTGTAACAGATGAAGGAACAGAATGGTACACTGAATTTTCTGGTTAAAAATAACTAAACAGGACATGAAAATTACACCAACCTAAAAGAGTTCGATCTTATAAATGCATGCATGTACCTTAAAGGGTTTCTAAGCCCTCAGCTTTTTTTGCATATATCTACTGCTAGCAAGCAGTAGATATATGCAAAAAGTAAAAAAACAAAACGCTTTAACATTGGTTTAAACTTACCTGTGTCTTCCCTGCGCGCTCCTGTCCGAAAATTTGAAACTGCACGGGCGGCCACGGGCGGGAGCATGTGCAGTTCACATTTTTAGCCGGGACGCGAGGAAAGACACAAGGTAAGTCTATGGACGCGTGCACCCGCATGCAGATTCGCCATTTATCAAAAATGTATCTTTTTTTCTCACTCACTGTAGATCCTCAAATTATCTCTGAATTTGTGCTGACACTGTTCCTCCTGGAGGATGGCTACTTTTGTTCCCTACACAATACATTAGATCTGCTTTAACTTCTATGTATATTACAATGTTGCACTCATTACAAGAGACAGTGATAATCTGCTACTGGATTATTTTAAAATAAAGATCATTAATACTGATTTACAAAAGTACAGATGCACATTCAAATTTAAAATGGTAAGTGAATAAACCATATACAGTGCAGTGAGCCCTCCAAGGGAATTAACCATATACTGTACAGTGCAGTGAGCTCTCCAGTAGGTAAGGGAATTAAACATATACAGTGCAGTGAGCCCTCCAGTAGGTAAGGGAATTGACCATATACAGTCCAGTGAGCTCTCCAGTAGGTAAGGGAATTAACTATATACAGTGGAGTGAGCCCTCCAGTAGGTAAGGGAATTAACCATATACAGTGCAGTGAGCGCTCCAGTAGGTAAGGGAATGAACAATATACAGTGCAGTGAGCCCTCCAGTAGGTAAGGGAATTAACTATATACAGTGCAGTGAGCCCTCCAGTAGGTAAGGGAATTAACCATATACAGTGCAGTGAGCGCTCCAGTAGGTAAGGGAATGAACAATATACAGTGCAGTGAGCCCTCCAGTAGGTAAGGGAATGAACTATATACAGTGTACTGAGCCCTCCAGTAGGTAAGGGAATGAACCATATACAGTGCAGTGAGCGCTTCAGTAGGTAAGGGAATTAACCATATACAGCAGGGGTGCCCACAAGGTCGATCGCGATCTACCAGTCGATCGCGTAGCGATCACTGGTAGATCGCCATGTCCTCTCCTCCCGCCGCTTCTCTGGATCCCCGCTGCTCTCCCCAGCGGGGATCAGAGAAGAAGTGAAGGAACCGGCGGCGGGGGAGGGTTTTCGTTGGTAGATCTCAATGAGCTCGTCATTTGAAAAGTAGATCTCCAGACAAAAAATAGTGGGCGCCCCTGATATACAGTGTACTGAGCCCTCCAGTAGGTAAGGGAATTACCCATATGCAGTGCAGTGAGCGCTCCAGTAGGTAAGGGAATGAACCATATACAGTGCAGTGAGCGCTCCAGTAGGTAAGGGAATGAACCATATACAGTGTACTGAGCCCTCCAGTAGGTAAGGGAATGAACCATATAAAGTGCAGTGAGCCCTCCAGTAGGTAAGGGAATGAACCATATACAGTGCAGTGAGCCCTCCAGTAGGTAAGGGAATGAACCATATACAGTGCAGTGCTCGCTCCAGTAGGTAAGGGAATTAACCATATACAGTGTACTGAGCCCTCCAGTAGGTAAGGGAATGAACCATATACAGTGCAGTGAGCGCTCCAGTAGGTAAGGGAATGAACCATATACAGTGCAGTGAGCGCTCCAGTAGGTAAGGGAATGAACCATATACAGTGCAGTGAGCCCTCCAGTAGGTAAGGGAATGAACCATATACAGTGCAGTGCTCGCTCCAGTAGGTAAGGGAATTAACCATATACAGTGTACTGAGCCCTCCAGTAGGTAAGGGAATGAACCATATAAAGTGTACTGAGCCCTCCAGTAGGTAAGGGAATGAACCATATACAGTGCAGTGATTTATCTACTGACAAGATAAATGATCGAATTAGCACATTAAACTCTCCATTAACGGATGAATGAACTGTAAAATGAAGTAATCTCTCCAGTGACAAATGAATGACCTCTGCAGTGATATTTCTGGTGACAGAAGAATGATCTGTACAGTGCAATTATATCTCTAGTAATAGATGAATAAACTACAGGGGCAGATGAATAATCTGTACAGTGCAATGAGATTTCTGGGGACATGATTAATTGTAAGGGATCATGGACACCAGTGCACGTTAGCACACATTATTAATGTTGATGCCATACCGTGCCTATCGTTCTGATTTGCACTTCCATGCACATGCATTAAAGTGATCTCTCTACTGACAAATCAATGTCCAACACATTGCGCCGTAAGTGAATGTGTGGATAGATTGCACAGTAGGTAAACGTGGCGATGGCTTGTGCTATAAGCGAATGTGGGGTTGGATTGCACAGTAGGTGAACATGAGGATAGATTGCACTGTAAGTAGATGTGGGGATGGATTGCACTGTAAGTGAATGTGGGGATGGAATGCACAGTACATGAACAAGGGGATGGATTGCACAGTAGGTGAACGTGGGGATAGATTGTGCTGTAGGTGAATGTGGGGATAGATTGTGCTTAAAGTGATTATGGGGATAGATTGCGCAGTAGGTGAATGCGGGGATAGATTGTGCTTAAAGTGATTATGGGGATAGATTGCGCAGTAGGTGAATGCGGGGATAGATTGTGCTTAAAGTGATTATGGGGATAGATTGCGCAGTAGGTGAATGTGGGGATAGATTGCACTGTAGGTGAACGTGGGGATGGATTGTGCTGTAGGTGAATGTGGGGATGGATCATGCTGTAGGTGAATGTGGGGATGGATCTGCTGTAGGTGAATGTGGGGCTAGATTGCGCTGTAGGTGAATGTAGGGATGGATTGTGCTGTAGGTGAATGTGGGGATAGATTGCGCTGTAGGTGAATGGGGGATGGATTGCACCATAGGTGAATGTAGTGATGGATCGTGCTGTAGGTTAATGTGGGGATGAATTGGCTGTCTTAGCACAGAAGATGACAGCAGAGTGTGTCTTCAGCGTCAGGGGAGGAAGTGCTAACTCTTCCATCCCCCGCCTGTGATCCAATGAAGCAGAGTCCGGCCCCATCTATTATAGAGAGGCCCCAGGGGTACACTATGATCTGTGTGATGGCGTGCACTGGGAGTTGTGCACACTGATGATGAATGAACTGTGAGCTCCACGGACAGAGGCGGCAGCAGAAGCTCAGCATCCGCAGCAGGAGCTGTGACGTCACCGTGTGGCTCCGGGGCGGCACTGCGGCCAGAGGCAGCTGACAAAGGGACGGAGAGGCGGCGGGACCTGGAGAGAAGGTAGACATAAGGGGACCGGGGAGGGGGAGGAGGAGGGATCGGACGGCATGCCAGCCCGGGGAGGAGGGACACTAAACAGCCATTGACTGACTGCCTCATCTGACCCGAATACATACCGAGATGGAGTAAACAGTGTGTGTGTGTATGTGATCCCTAGTGTGCACAGCCGACATGGTGTCCTCACACTGCTCCACTGCTACTGCATGTGCTATACCCCTTCCACACAGTCCATGGATCTGTTATCACACAGCCAGGGGGATCTGTTATCACACAGCCAGGGATCTGTTATCACACAGCCAGGGATCTGTTACCACACAGCCAGGGATCTGTTACCACACAGCCAGGGATCTGTTACCACACAGCCAGGGATCGGTTATCACACAGCCCGGGGATCGGTTATCACAGTGTTTTTCAACCTTTTTTGTGCAAAGGCACACTTTTTTCATGAAAGAAATCACGAGGCACACCACCATTAGAAAATGTTAAAAATTTTTACCTCTGTGCCTATATTGACTATATATAAAGTAATTCTCTTGAATAGGAATCAAATAAACACAAATAAATTATTTTATAATTACTTTATTATGAAATAATAAAGTATTTTATAATTGTTCATATTTCTGTTCAATCCATGACTTAACTTCACACTTCACACAAATACGTTTTATATTGACGGCACACCCGAAAATATCTCACGGCACACTAGTGTGCCGCTGCACAGAGGTTGAAAAACGCTGGGTTATCACACAGCCCGGGGATCGGTTATCACACAGCCCGGGGATCGGTTATCACACAGCCCGGGGATCGGTTATCACCAGCCCGGGGATCGGTTATCACCAGCCCGGGGATCGGTTATCACACAGCCCGGGGATCTGTTATCACACAGCCCGGGGATCTGTTATCACACAGCCCGGGGATCTGTTATCACACAGCCAGGGCTTGCGTCATAACACAGTCTGGGGATCTGTCATAACACAGTCTAGGGATTTGTCATCACACAACCTGGAGATCACATGCAGCTCGGGGGATTGTCATCACACAGTTATCCCCCACCATCTTCACAGTTGTGAAATGACAAGGTGAAATGGCATCAGTAACCCCCAATGCTGGAAAAGCCTATAGACTGGCATTGTTGGTTCACACCTAGGACCTCTCACACGTTCCCCATTCACTAGAATAACAAAGCAAACATGGGTCACGTTGGATCACAAGGCCTCATTCACACATCTAGAAGTGCCAGCTGCAGCAACAATCCATCCAGGAAGTAAAAAAAAAACACCAGAATCAAGTAAACAAAGACATCAGCACATTTGAAAACAATGTGAGAAAAATTCCCAGAGGAACACTCATGCACATCAGAGCTGTCAAAAATTAACAAGGAGGTTGCAGTGTATGCGGAGAAAATCAAATGACTACCAAAAAGGTCGTGTTTATCCTTCGCTAACTGGCATCAACCAAACCAGACATCGCAGAAAGGGCAACTGGGCCCAAGACACCACCAGGCAAGCTCCAGCTGCAGAGATCACCCTACAGAAAACCCGTCTACAGACATTGAGGGTCCAGCAACCAGCCAGTCCAGGACAACTGCAGGCCCACACAATATGGCATCTTCCTCTCTCTCTTCTTCTTTTTGAAATGGCCCAGGAGGAAATAATCAAGGAGGGGCGGAAAGAAGCAGGGATCCCATTCCCCTGCACAACACGAGATGACAGGGTACAAGGAGAGCCAGCTAATGAACCTTTCAACAAGAGTACTTGGGTGAGTGAGATGAAATTTTTGGGTATGGGCTTGTCCTTTTGCCTGATTTTTAGATGTAATAACTTTCAGTTCGAAACTGAGACCTATAAACTAGAATGCAGTCTCTTTTAGCAATAGCACATTGCTAACTCATCAATCACCCAACCCCATGGCCAAGTTTAAAGCCCAAAGCACTTTTGTGCCACCTGAGAATTACTTCACCATTGATACCTACATCAAAAGAGTCAAACATCATACATATGGGGACAGTAACAAGAGAGTACAGTGCACCAGTCTCAGCAACTCGGAACTGTCTGCACTACAAGAAGACACTACCATCATCACCAAATCATCAACCTCGTTGACACATGGGAGGCAGTAGTGGTGATGGACTACCAGGACTATAGAAATGGTCTTGTATCTGATAAATCCAGCTATACACCCATCACGCATGATCGGATTAGTGACATAGCAAAATAGCAGAAACTATTACTGATAGTAGAAACTATCTTCACTGATTAACATGGCTCTGGGCAATAGGTGGATTACAGAAGAGGTTGCCGGGTATCTGTATTTGGAGCACCCCAATACTCCAGCAATATATAGCTTACCATAGATTTACAAAGGCCTGTGTCCTCTAAAACTCAGACCCATACTCTCAGGCACCAACTCAATGACACGACCTCTTGCCATTTACATTGACTGTGTGCTCCAACCTCTTGTTAAGCCACAATCCTCATATACCAGAGACACCAGCAACTTTTTTTTCTAATAAACTCCCGGGTATTGAGACATCTAATCCAGAATGGACCCTGCTCACGATGGACATTTCATCAATATATACGTGCATTCCCGCTGGTCTGGGACTTGAAGCCTGTGGATATTTCTTACAAAAAAGGGACACCCCCAACCGATTCTAAGATTATTCTTGATGGATCGCATTGGGTACCCTGTTTTTTTTAGTGTTTAGATAGCCCAGCCCAAAGTAACCTGATGGCCATCCTACCCAGTCCCTAATGCCAATAGCTGCACAGTACTGTCTGCCATAGCTACAGGATCCCCAGGCAGCCCTACGTGAGTTTTATTCTTTGCATACCTTATTTTTCTTTTCCTCCCCATTCTTCTGACAGTGGCCATTTTTACTAAGGGCAGATCAATAAATCACCCTTTACTTCCTGGAACTCTGGCACATATGAGTAGTACATATGACCATGTACAACATCTTTCTCCAGTTTGCAGGTGAGATTTCCGAGCATGGTGGTGTAGTTTCTGGAAAGAGGCTGTGGTTCGCTGAAGATAGAACAGAAAGAAAACAGATTGCACAACTTAGTGCATTAAATGTGGAAATATGGGTAGTGATTGTAAAACGTAGGGGAATGCACTCACAAATAAGCAGGGAAGTACACTTAAAGCACGGAATCCAAATCTTAACGGACTTCCAACAGGATTCTTCAACAAATCCAAATGTGTAGAACCTGCTTGGCTGGGACAAAGAAACATAACGAACAAACGATCCAGATCTGATTGTGTATGAGTCCCAATATGCTTTATTAAAATAAAAACTGATTGCAATCACGTCAGTATTCTAGTGTAGGTGGTGCGAGAAAGAAATGCTGAGATCCTTTCCTGCCAGTACGACCCCCCCCCGTCTGGTGTGAGCAGATAGAGGGGTTCACATTGCTCAGTGTGATATGAGGGGGCAGGGTTCAGGGGTTCACATTGCTCATTGTGATATGAGAGGGCAGGGTTCAGGGGTTCACATTGCTCAGTGTGATATGAGGGGCCAGGATTCAGGGGCTCACATTGCTCAGTGTGATATGGGGGGACAGGGTTCAGGGGTTCACATTGCTCATTGTGATATGATGGGCCAGGGTTCAGGGGTTCTTATTGCTCAGTGTGATATGAGGGGACAGGGTTCAGGGGTTCACATTGCTCAGTGTGATATGAGGGGCCAGGGTTCAGGGGTTCTCATTGCTCAGTGTGATATGAGGGTCCAGGGGTTCACATTGCTCAGTGTGATATGAGGAGCCAGGATTCAGGGGTTCATATTGCTCATTGTGATATGAGGGGGCAGGGTTCAGGGGTTCACATTGCTCAGTGTGATATGAGGGGCCAGGATTCAGGGGTTCACATTGCTCAGTGTGATATGGGGGACAGGGTTTACGGGGTTCACATAGCTCATGGTGATATGAGGGGTTCAGGGGTTCACATTGTGATATGAGGGGCCAGGATTCAGGGGTTCACATTGCTCAGTGTGATATGAGGGGCCAGGGTTCAGGGGTTCTCATTGCTCAGTGTGATATGAGGGGCCAGGGGTTCACATTGCTCAGTGTGATATGGGGGGACAGGGTTTACAGGGTTCACATAGCTCATTGTGATATGAGAGGTTCAGGGGTTCACATTGTGATATGAGGGGCCAGGATTCAGGGGTTCACATTGCTCAGTGTGATATGAGGGTCCAGGGGTTCACATTGCTCATTGTGATATGAGGGGCCAGGATTCAGGGGTTCACATTGCTCAGTGTGATATGAGGGGCCGGGGTTCAGGGGTTCCCATTGGTCAGTGTGATATGAGGGTCCAGGGGTTCACATTGCTCAGTGTGATATGGGGGGACAGGGTTTACGGGGTTCACATAGCTCATTGTGATATGAGGGGTTCAGGGGTTCACATTGCTCATTGTGATATGAGGGGCCAGGATTCAGGGGTTCACATTGCTCAGTGTGATATGAGGGGCCAGGGTTCAGGGGTTCTCACTGCTCAGTGTGATATGAGGGCCCAGGGGTTCACATTGCTCAGTGTGATATGAGGGGCCAGTGTTCAGGGGTTCACATTGCTCAGTGTGATATGAGTGGCCATGTTTCAGGGGTTCAAATTGCATACCATGATATGAACAACCATATTTCAATGGTCCAATTTCAACAACCATATTTCAATGAACAACAATATTTCATATTGCTCATTGTGATTCATATGATTTTTGTCGCCCATCAACAAAAATCGACTTTTGGTGAATGATGGAGTCGTTATCCCTGCTGCTATCCATTCTGAGCCTGATGACGGGGACCCTACGTGGCCCCGAAAGTACTTGCATTTTGAATGACCGTTGTCATTAAAAGTTTTTGATTCTACTTTTGGAGTGCTGGTGACATATTTTGGGGTTATCCTGCTGAGTCTCCTGAAATCCAGGCAGTGTATGGCCATCTCAAGTTTATTTTAATATGGAAATTATATATTTAATGTGAGGTTCTTTGTAATAGAATATTGTGTACATTTTACTAGATGTGTTTGTTGAATAAATAATGATATTTGGCAAACATTTTCAGTTATCCAGAAATAAGTACAGTACAGTGCAGCTTTTGGTGTATGTATGACACAGGGGAGCAGCTGCACAGCCATTTTGAAGGGATTATAGAGACAGGAATATGGCAGCATCTGCTGTGTCTTTGTTCTGTTATGTGGGACAGGACCCTTTTGTTTCACTGTAGCTGGGCGGGCCCCATCTTGTAAGGTTTGCTTCTGGGTCTAAGATTTCACTGACGTCATCACGGTTTGCAGACAAGTCAGCTCAGTGATTGGCTTGTCAGGCAAAAGTCAGCGTGAGATCTGAGGCTGTGACATTATAACCCTGTGCCTGACAAGAGGACTGCGGCCTGTTCTGTAAACACGGTCACATGACTAGCCACGTGGAGCTGAGCCTGTAAATGGCAGGGGGAGGGCAGGTTAGGCAACTGTTGTGCAATGCACAGTCATACCAGCTTTTAAATATCTGTTGAGAAAATAGAACGGCAGCTTAAGAAAAACATCTCTGCTTCAAAGACAGCATACATGCAAACAACTGCTGGTAACTAAAAGCTTCTATTGGTTATAGAAAGGTGTTGAAATTGCTCAGTGTGATATGACAGCCAGGGTTCAGAGGTTCACATTGCTCATTGTGATATGAGGGTTCAGGGGTTCACATTGCTCATTGTGATATGAAGAGCCAGCCTTCAGGGGTTCACATTGTGATATGAAGGGCCAGAGTTCAGGGGTTCACATTGCTCAATGTGTTATGAAAGGCCAGGGTTCAGGGATTCACATTGCTCTGTGTGATATGACGGCCAGGGTTCAGGGGTTCACATTGCTCATTGTGATACGAGGGGCCAAGGTTCAGGGGTTCACATTGCTCATTATGATATGACGGGCCAGTGTTCACATTGCTCATTGTGATATGAGGGGCCAAGGTTCAGGGGCTCACATTGCTCATTGTGATATGAGGGGCCAGGGTTCACATTGCTCATTGTGATATGAGGGGCTGAAGTTCAGGGGTTCACATTGCTCATTGTGATAGAAAGGGCTAGGGTTCAGGGGTTCACATTGCTCATTGTGATATAAGGGGCTAGGGTTCAGGGGTTCACATTGCTCATAGGAAGGTCATTAGAAGTTTCTATGTGGACAGAGCATACTACTTTGACATGCCTGGCCCAGTGACTGGTTCCCTTTAAATTCTGCATGAAATAATCTGAAGGACACTGTTCATGGTCAGGGCATTTCTTCCACTGGCCCTTTTTATCTAGTCAGTCTCACAATTTTATTTGTGACCTTAGTAGTAATTTTCTTGACAAATTAGCACTTTCGAACAACACAAATCTGTTGCATTGGTGGGAAAAAAACTACAAGCATTACAGATGTAAATGCCCATACACCAAGTCAGTGTATTTATACTGCATAGCTTTAAATGTAATCAATATCTACAGTCTGTCTGTCATAAAAATGTTATATTGAATTTAGTTATCCTGGATGCAGTTGTATTTTTTTCAGTTTTTGGAAACGATCCCCATATACTGCGTACCTTCTGTAGCTTGATATAACACACATTTTTATATGTTGTATGTACATATTGAATTGACATTTTAGCTTGCCACTATTTGCATTTATTGCAGTCACCTAGATCAGAATATTCTCCAGATTGCGGCTCTGATCGCTGGAAATCTGCTGATGTCCACAGGGATGTGGACACTTCCAGGATTGTTGATCTCCCGGGTCCTCTGCAGCTCTCATTGGATCCTACTGACCTTCACACATTGGAGAATCCAGTTGTGACATGAGGTCAGCAAAAGTTACCAGTGAGATCTGCGGGAGACTTAGGAGACACATTTGTCTGGACAGGTATGGTCACTCTTCTTTTACAGTTATGGCTTGATTTAAAAATGTAGTATAATGACATGGTCACTTGCCTAAGAATTTGGCTAGGGTAAAAATGATTCCTTTAGTAAATAAGCCCCGCTGCTATCCAGCATAAAACCAACATCTTCATGGACTAGAGAGACAGGTTACACTAGGGGTGTGTTGTTTTGAATTTTTTGTGCCATCAGGAATGTAAGCTCTTCCTCATATCTTCTGAATGATTTAACATGTACACATAGCTTTTAATAGACAATGCTAATGATGATTATGGATTACATTGAGTTCCATTGATATTTTACAGGCTGAATCATGGAATGGAATACAGCATATTAGCAGGTAAGATCCTCTTCTCCTCTGTCTGCTATAGGAATTGTGGCTTTGTGTGTTGTAGCTTTTTTTAAATTGCCAGCTTTAGGGAGCATGTCAGTGGGCGTTGTATTCCTGCGTTTGATGTGCATGTGGATGTCAAATGCACATCAGCAAGATCTAATTTACTTTAAAGCTGAACTCCAGACACAGCAATTTTTTGTTAAGCCTTTAGAGGTATGCATACCTTTAGGAAATATGTCTTTTTTTTCCCTTTCAGTGGTCTGTTCATGCTATAAACAAGATGAGTTTATTGCATTCTGATAGTCATAAAGTACCTATGTCCTCTCTAGGCGACCGCTGACTGCAGCCTGCTTATGTGTTGGGTGACCGATCAACTAACCACCATCAGTGTTGTAGCGCTGATCTGACCAAACCATCAAAATAAAATGTTACAGATCCTAAAGAAAGATTCACAAACCCGTATTGGAAGCAAAACACAAATGTCCGCACACACTGAATCCACACATGTCCGCACAAATGTCCGCACACACTGAATTCCAGTTGAAGCAGGGCTGGATTCAGGCATTAATTCTAAACAGCCCTGAGCCCAAAGTACAATTAATCTAATGCTTCTCTAGTGGATATTTTAGTGACCACATTTTAGTGACTTCTGTGACCATATCAGTTGTAGGATAGGTTACAGTGTGTATTTTTTCAATCAGTCTGATTAGGTGGAGAGCAAGACTGTGAAATTGGACAACCATGCAACACTTGGTATGGCTTTCCCCATGCACATATAATTACAAACCATGCAACATCATTTTTGTAAAACACACACTGATGCAATTATTGACATGAATGTGAACTTGCCACAAAACGGAGCACATGATGACCCTGGGAGGAGGTGAGGAGGTGTGTATACAGTAGATAATAGAAGGGGCCCAAGGACAGAGCCTTGGTGGACCCCCACAGGAAGAGGAGAGGAGGAGGTAGAGTTGGAGGTGACACTGAAGGTGCGCTGAGATAGGCAGGTGAACCATGAGAGAGCAGAGTCTTGGAGACCAAGGGATTGGAGTTTATTGAGGAAGAGTGGGTGCTCAACTGTGTCAAAGGCAGCAGAAAGTTTCAGAAGTATGAGTATAGAGTAGTGGCCATTGGTTTTAGTATATGTTTTAATTCAAACTGCCCAAGTATGTGACAGGCCTACTTTAAGCTGATCATATATCTGCAAAGCTTTAAAAAGACTGGATTTTAGGTATTCATTTCTTCCTAGTCAAGATTGCAGTATTAATGGAACATTGTACAGTAGATGGGATGGGACCGTTGTCATATTTCAAGGCTAATTACTTTCTGCTCCATTTCTATGCATGTCCCCAGGCACCTTAAAGAATCAGGTATTAAACAGAAAATTAGTCTTACTAGAACTGTAGAGCTGTCACCTGCAGAAGAATATTTTCCAAGCTCTTAAAATAAACCTGTCACTGTAGTAAAGCCAGACGAAGCAGGAAGATTCATTTTGTTATCTTCCAGAGCCCCATTGAAACTCCTGTACTTGGGGTCTTCTATCTGGAAATACAGACTTTTTGCTTGGGAAATGAGTGCCCGGCCTGTCCTGCAATGCAAGCCTCTCTGTTTCTGTGAGAAGCCCAGATTTAATGCAAGCATTCTTAAACTTATAAAATGTCTGATTAAGCTTGTTAAAAAAAGCTATAGCCAACACTCCAGTAAAGCTGAACCGGAGGCATACAAATATTATACACAGTCTAAATTTAACCTTGAAGACCAAACAGGATTTTTTGGTGGTTATGAAATGTGTGTCCTTGCTGTGTAGATAGTTGTAGAACTTTTTCCCCATTACTTGTATTCGACACTCTTATTTCCAAGGTCTTTGACCAGTTTCCATGCACAGCAAGACCAGTGCCACCAGCCTGATTACAGGACTACCCCTCTAGAATCCTGACCAGGAGGGCTTTATGATATTGTTCTAGGCATCATCAAGGGCCATTTCCTTGACCTGCTTCCACAGCCACGCTCCTTCTGAATAATACACAGAAACTGGCCATTTTATGCCCAAAGGTAAAAAGTCAATGATCCCTCCCAAGAGATGGCTCTGCCACTAGACATGCTGGGAGTTGCAGTATCCTTATCACTTTGTAAATGCTTGCTGAATCTGATCCTTTTCAGACTAGCACGTATAAAATATTTAGATATGCCTAAAGGGAAAATTCCAACTCTAAACCTCAGAAAATAATCAGGAAACCCTAGGCGAATCTCAGGTGTTCATACATACAAGGGAATTTATCAAAGCTGCAGACAAAATCTGGAGCAGATGTGCAAGGCAACCGAACAGCTTCTATCTTTCATTTTCAAATCTTAACTGAACAAACTGAAGAGAGGAGCTGATTGGTTGCCATGGGCAACTGCTCCAGATTTTGTCTGCTCCAGTTTTGATAAATTCCCCTCATGTTATTTAAGCATTTACATTATTGTAGTATTCCCTATGAATTAGCACTTTATCAGTTCAAACTCATACACATATTGCTTTATATCTGCTTTATTCTGAGTCTGGCCTTTTTGGTGGGAACAGGCGTAAAAAAAAAGTCTTAAAATAATCCCATGCCCACTGCTTTTCTTTTGAGGATCCTGTGAGGTGCTCTGTACACAGCCATTGTCTACAATTAGATCAGGTTCATTATAACAGCTCCTATTCTGCACACAGGGGCTCTGTATCTATGGAGGAGCAACATAGTCACTCGGATAGGAAGTGTGTTGGGACTAGAGAAAACACCATTCTCTTCTCCATAACCGAAGGGGGAGGTGTTCTGTAGCCCCAACACATTCCCTGATTATTTTGTTTTCTTCAACACTGCAGAGTGTAGAAGACAGCACCGGATTTCTTGCGTGTGTTTTTTTGTTCTTTTCAAACAGATATAACAAATTGCTTTCAATTGTATATTTGATAGACCTAAGGGAGGAAATAAGGGCTAGTTCACACCAAGCGCGGAGCAAAGCAGTTACAGAATGGATCAAAACTGCATCCAATGTATTCCAATGGTATTTTGGGCTCTATTTCACACCGCAGCGTTCAGTTCCAGATGTAAAAAAACTGCAGCAAGCCCTATTTTTCCTGCTCTGCAATGCATGCAAACACATCAAAAACGCACCCAAACTCCCTGGAACGCACTGAAAGCCCATTTTAGGCTTAAAAAAACAACAGCAACGGCAAAAACTCGGCAAAACACACTGTGTGCAGAAACGCATGCAGATCTGGTCTGCATTTGGTGTGAACACGCCCTAATAATCTTCTCTTAGGGCTTGTTCACACCAACTGCAGTGCGTTCCAGAGCGGTAGCTGCTGGAACGCACCGCAATCCCTCACAAAACTTCCCCTGCGTTCTGGGGCGGGAGGGTCGATCGGACACGTGACAAAACTTTGCCTGCATTCCGTTCCACTGCAAACACAACAAAAAGCAAGCAGCATTTTTTGCGTTTGCAGTGGTGCGGAACTCAGGCACAGTTTTGCAATCCGTCCGATCGCACTGCAGGCGGGGGGGTGGGGGCTGAAAGCGGTGCCATTGAATTCAATACACCACCATGCCCCCTCCCGCCCCAGAACGCAGGGGGAAGTTTTGTGAGGTTTTGCGGTGCGTTCCAGCAGCTACCGCTCTGGAACACACCGCAGTTGGCGTGAACAAGCCCTAAGAGAAGATTATTGTCAGGGCTTACAAGCAGGGCCAGGAAGACTCAGCAAAGACCCATGGGAAGCAAGGGTTATGTCACATGTAGCTAATGCAAAGGATGACGGAAATGTTGAACTTGAGCGTTTAAGACTTGAATGTTTCACATTGTGGTGGTTGAGGAGGTTCTGATGATGACATGTGGCATGCAGAGAACAATTTACTTGACGGTCCTCCCTGTCACACGCACTGCTGTTTACTTCCTATAGACTCAATCTTAATGGCAGTTATTTATTTTGCTCCTGCACAGCTAGTCATTCCTTATCAAAAGAACTAGTCAGAGCAGCTATCCAGCCAGCATTTTATCAGTCTGTTGCAAGAGCTTGTGACAAAAGAGTCCTATAAATTGTGCACTGTGCAGTCACTGATTAAATACCCCCAATAAAGGGTTTAGCACGGCTATCTCTGAATCTAACATCTATTCCATAACACACAGTCTATGACCTGCTGCAAAATCCCCTACTTGAGGATGTTATCTCTGTTTTTAATAGAAGAAAGACCATGTTGTTTATTTACAACAGTTATTTATGATAAGCTGCTTGTAGTCTTGAGCCCAGAAGATGGCAGTCACTACATATAAAACAGTCTGCAAATATATATATTGTGTCATATTCAAGTCATAAACACTTCGCAGTGTGAATGGACCCTTAAAGGGCACCTGTGCTTTCAAAAAATAACACTTTGGGGTCTATCCATAAAAAATGTGCACATCTGTTCATTCTGTGCGAGTTAAGAATACGTTATGTTTCCCTTTTACTCTGAGTATGAATTAACCTATTGAACATTTATCTGTAAAAAATAAGCCAAGGCAACTAGATCGGCTGGTCGGATGACCAGTCAAACATCTTTAAGAAAAATACAGCAAGTCCAGTTGCTTTGACTTATTTTTTACAGATATACCATGACCTGGATACATGAGAACCTTCACAGACCTATTGAACATTTGACCAGAAGAGAAAATACACTAAAAACATGTTTTTTGCCCCATTCTCACAACATCTGGGTAACTCGCACAGAACAAATGTAAATGCAGTTTCGAATGTACACTTCTCATACTTTCAGCTTGTTTCAGCATTCTTTACATGCAGAGAAAAGCACTTTGCTACTGATATGAAAATCTCGACCATCGGAGATGGTCAGTAGATTACCATAATCCATATGCATACACCCTATGAGAACGATGTAGTCATCTTGGAATTACCCTGCCGTGCAGCTGACTGTTGTGCTATAAACTGTAAGTAAAGGAAAAACATTGTTTGTTTTGGTTTCAAGCTTTTATTGCTGTCTGAGTCCCTGTCAGGGAGATCCACACCTATTTGTACTGGTGACCTTTGTTACCGAGACAGAAAATGCAGAAAAATCCAAAGTTTTAGAGTTGTCACTAGAACCAGAGTCAAAGGTAAATCGTCCAATCAGGATACCTGTCCAGATGAAAACTCTATAAGGGATGCCGATACAGAGTACCGATACCTGTGCTTCCGCTGGCATGGAGCTGGTTTCCGGGCAATCAAGAAGCCGAGCGGCATGTGACAGCTCCCGCCTTCCTGATCGGCCGGGAAGTCGGCTCTATGCTGATTGGCTGGGAAGCCGGCTTCCCAGCCAATCAGCACGGAGCCGGCTTCACGGCCAATCAAGAGGCAGGTCATTATTTGCCACCCAGCTTCCTGATTGCCAAGGAGGCCGGCTCCACGTTCCCTTATGGGAATGTCGGTCAGAGGAAATTTTCCTCTGACCAGATGTTCCGATATCAGGGAAGGTATCGGAGCATTTGGGCGAATACAAGTAATCGCACAAATACTCTGTATCAGTACCGATACTAGTATCGGTATCGGAGTACCCCTAGTGTTGATGCATGGCATGAGGATTGCCACCCTATTCTATGGGGCCTGTTTACACCTACCCACTATGTTTTGTTTCAGTGCATTAAGAAAAATAGTACAGGTGCTTTTTTTTTGCTTTTTTTGGTGCATCAACGCTCATTTTTGGCCCCATAGACTTGAATGGCAGTGTACGAAAAATGCATTTAACACGCATTTGCCATATGCATGGTGCCGTTCTTGGGCTTGCCATCAGAGGAATTCCTTCTTCCAGCTTTTTTCTTTCTGGATGCTGAAAAACAATTCAAGTTCATATTAACTGACTGACTTTAAATTGCTGGTGAATTATTATTCACTGCTAGCCTGTCTCAGAATTATTTTAATCAGGTTTACTGCCAGGATATTTTCAGAATGTGCGTAAAACAATGGCGGCATCTGCAAAAAAACCCCAACAAGAACTCTTCCACGTGTGCTGTTTTCCAGGAGCTCAGACGATAACAGCTGACTTAACATGACAATCAGGTCCACCAAACAATGCAACTGCAGCAAAGAGAAGTAGGACATCTTTGTAAACCCAGGAAGAGCACAATATACTTACTGCTTTACAGGTGAAACTCGAATAATTAGAATATCGTGCAAAAGTAATTGCAGTAACTGCTGCAAAAGGGGCCCAAACCAAGTACTGAGTACATATGCATGCTTGTACTTTTCAGAGGTCCGATATTGTTCTATGTACAATCCTTGTTTTATTGATTGCATGTAATAATCTACTTTTTTGAGATTGTGGATTTGGGGTTCTTGGGGTTTTCATGAGCTGTAAGCCATAATCATCACAATGATGACAAATCACGGCTTGAACTATCTTGCTTTGCATGTAATGAGTCTATCTCATATATTAGTTTCACCTTTTAAGTTGCATTAGTGAAATAAATGAACTTTGCACGATATTCTAATTATTCGAGTTTCACCTGTATGTGGCAGTACAATGAAGATAACTGCCACGTTTATATAATACAATCATCCCTTCACATCACCCCTCATTGTGTTTACAGCCATTCTACCAGCACAGAGCAGAATCAGAATATTATACATAAGTGAAGTGTTACAAACATCTCTTTATTACCGGTCACTTTCTTATTCATGTGTTTATTTCTGCCCGCTTTTGTGATTATCAGTCTGTAGTTGTAATGTGTTGTACTGCAGTATGTTACATTTAAATGTCCAGAACAAAACGTAATGTTTCTGTAGGCACCTGTACCCCCTCCCCAAACTATAATCTATAACATTTTAATGCCAGAACCCTTAAGGGAGAACTATGGGGTCAGTGTTTTTCCCCATAGTTCTCCTTGGGGTAACGGGAGGACACAAACTAGCGTCCTCCCGTTACCCTAAGCTCAGTATACCACGAGCTACAGCTCGCGGTATACTGAGACGCCGCACCTGGAGCGGATCCCAACTTAGATGACGGGATCCGCCCAGCTGCGTGAGTGACAGCTGGCTCTGCCTATCTAGAGGCAGAGCCAGCTGTACCCTCCCCCGTCCATTCCGCCAGTCAGCGCTGGCAGATCGGAGCGGGGAGAGGGGAATCCAGCCCCTCCACCTGTCACGGCAGAGAGCCGTGACAGGATCGAGAGGTGAGGGAACCCGGTATGTGTTCTCTCACCTCCCGATCTACTGAGCCGACCTGTGACAGTCTCATTGTCACAGGTCGGCTTAGAACTATGTGGTGAGTGGAAATCACTCATCTCATAGTTCTCCTTTAAGGCTCCATTCACACAGGACACGCGTGGAGCCGCTCTAAACATAAAAATCAATGCACTTTAATATGCATTGTTTGGTCTTTTGGTACGGCGCGCAAAATAGTGCAAGCGCAAATTTTTTTACTTATTCCACACGTTCGCGGCTATAGTAATAGCCAAGAAATTAGCACAATCCTTGCAGATTAAAGATTTTAGCGTTTCCGTGCTGCACGTTGTTCACCGCATGTGAATGGAGCCTAAAGCAACTCCCACAGAAAAGGCATTGAATACTTATCGCTCGTGCTGCCTGCGCCACTGATCTCTGCAGTGGTAAAAAGAAAAACACAATCTGAAGATCCTGGAGAATCTAACACTGCCAGGAGTATTTGGCTCTGGTCACCTGCTACATTTAGTGGTTCAGTGTGCCGACCCCTTTGTCATTACTGTGTCCCATATTGACATAGGGGCTGGTCGAAAGAACCACGGCGTAGAGCGGGGATCAAGCAATTGACTCTCCTGGAAGTAACATTTTAGCATAAAATAGTATTAGTAAAAGTCACTCTAACCGGTCCCTCCCCTATAACCTGCCCCTCGAATAAATACTTAACATCTAACCTAACCCTGGAAAGTACACCTTCCATAATAAATGTATGGGCACTTTCTTCTGCAGTCAGTAAATTAAAGTGATGTTAAACTCAGGAGTTAAATCTAAGGGCCCCTGTTCACACCAGATGCAGTGCGTTCCGGCCCAATTCTGGCCAGAACGCACTGCCTCACATTGCGGCCGGCTCTCTTTTATGTGTGGCATGAGGGGGCGTGGCGGGCCATTGAAGTGAATGGCACAATAGCCATGCCCTCCGGCCCGCAATGCGATCAGCCGCACGGGATCGCAAGGCACATTATGCCTGTGGTCCGGTGCGATCAAAATGCTGCAAGCACTATTTTGATCGCACTGGACCGCAGACATAATGTGCCTTGCGATCCCATTGGTGCTGAAGGGCGGGCTATTCACTTCAATGGACCGCCACGCGCCCTCCTGCCTCACAAAAAAGTGAGCCGGCCGCAATGCGAGGCAGTGTGTTCCGGCCAGGATCGGGCCGGAACGCACTCCATCTGGTGTGAACGGGCCCTTAAAAATGCATTCAAGTACCTATTAACAAAAATGTATCTTATTTGTGTACCACTGGGCTGTAGATCCTCAAATCATCTCTGAATTGGTGCTGACACTGTCCTTCCTTCTAGAGGGTGGCTACTTTTGTTCCCCATGGTCCCTGTGTGTGTTGTAAAGTAGCCACCGCTCCAAGCTCACTCCTATGATGGACTACAATCTCACATTTAGTTTACTAATTTGTTTTGAAATTGTATTCCATCACTTGAATGGAGTGGTGGCTACTATACGACACGCGCACATTGATTTGAGGATCTACAGCTGAGTGAAACACAAATGAGATACATTTTGTTAATAAGTACTTGAATGCATTTTTAAGATTTAACTCCTGAGTTTAGTGTCCCTTTAAATCTCCTTCGGCAGTGGCCAATCTGAATATCTTGGTGTTTTCCGCCTGATGACAGTTGAAATAAGCAGTATAGTGAGAAGGCAATGAAGAAGGGGTTAATACGCCTAGCTGTGGTAACTGGAGTTCCAGCATTTTGGCAGTGGTAGAGTGACATGGCATCTGCTGTGTGAAATAAGAGAGATTGCAGTTCTAATGTTGCTTTCTCCTCCTGCAGAACTGACAGGATGCACTAGAGGTCTTCCCAGCACCAAAAAAATAAAATTTGAAAGTCCGGGAGACAAAAGGAGCTGAGGCGGAAATACGGACTCTGTGCCAATGCAGCAACAGAAACGGCAGCCAGAGCTAGTGGAAGGAAACCTTCCTGTGTTTGTCTTTCCGACTGAACTTATATTTTACGCCGATGATCAGACAACACACAAGCAAGTATTAACGTTGTACAACCCTTATGAGTTTGCCTTAAAGTTTAAAGGTAAGTTTGATCACCAGTCTTTCAGCTGTGCACATGTTTTCATATTATCATGACTGAAGACATGCTGTAAATAAAGATTCAGCATCACATCATGGAAATAGTTAAAGGAGTGGTGTGTTTTCATGCTAAGATCGGATTTGTTTATACAGCTTGACTTTCAGCGTTACTGTGCCCAGTTTGAAGAAGAGGAGGGTACAGTGATTTTTTTAAACTAGAAGACAGACAAGAGAGGCTGCGGCGGGGAACGGGGAAACTGATTAGCAAAACAATTGGAGTGGAGCTGTTCATATTAACATTTTAGTTTTGTATCTTTCATTTTGATTATTGTAAGGTGAGTCTAAAGAAACCAAAACTGATAAACCATGAGTCTTTCATCCCTAAAGTGACACTTAACTCAGGAATTAAATCTTAAAAATACATTCATATTGTTAAATTAACTATTAACAATAGTGTATCTTCTTTGTGTATCACTCGGCTGTAGATCCTCAAATAATCTCTGAATTGGTGCTGACACTGTCCTTCCTTCTGGAGGGTGGCTACTTTTGTTCCCCATGGTCCCTGTGTGTGTTGCGTTGCTTGCTCCTGTGATGGACTACAATCTCACATTTATTTTACTAATTTGCATTGAGATTGTAGTCCATCACCGGAGTGAGCTTGGAGTGGTGGCTACTTTACAACACACACAGGACCATGGGGAACAAAAGTACAAAGGGGGCAAAACCAATGGAGCACTAGTTAAATTGGCAAACCATGGCAGAAAAATAACTGTATTGACACTTACATGTGGATCCAGGGACCAGAGGATGGACAGCCTGTGTGGAAGCTGTGAACGAGGAGAGGGCTAGCAGAGCGGGGACTCAGTCCGTGGCACCGCTGAATTAATGCGGGATCTGGGCGGTGTGAGGCAGACTCGGCGGTGTGGGGTGCAGGCTAGGCTGCTGTGGCCGCGGCTGTAGATGTCAGTGCTCGGTCTCTGTCAGATCAGACTGTAGCAGCGCTTCCCCATCCGAGAGCGCTGTTTATGTCCTTTTGTTTTTTTGGGGAACAAAAGTAGCCACCCTCCAGAAGGAAGGACAGTGTCAGCATGAATTCAGAGATGATTTGAGGATCTACAGCCGAGTATTACACAAATAAGATACATTTTTGTTAACAGTTAGGGTACTTGAATGCATTTATAAGGTTTAACATTTGAGTTTAGTGTCACTTTAAATCTATACAAGGGAAATTATAAAAAAATAAAAAAAAACTCATCCAAATGGTCTGTTATACCAAAAAGCTGCATGAGTGTGTAGCAAACATATTTGTTTTGCTGGAAACTTTTAAGTAATTTTACCCTTTGGTTTTTGTGTATTTCCACTTTTGCAGCCAAATTGGTATAACACCTACACTATTTGTTACATGTTCCCATTCACATTATATAACTTTAAAAAAGAATGTTTAAAAAAACGCTGCTTCCATTTTTAAAGGGGTTCTAAACCCTCGTTTTTTTTTGCCTAATATCTACTGCTAGCAAGCAGTAGATATAGGCAAAAAGTTTCGTTTTTTTTAAAAAACCCGCTTTAACAGCGTTTTACACTTACCGTGTTATCGCTGCGCGCTCCCGCCCGAGAATCTGAAACTGATCGAGCGTCCGCAAAGCATCTTGGGGCGGGCGCATGCGCAGTTCGCATTTTCAGCAGGGAGACGAGCAGAGACGCAAGGTAAGTCTATGGACGCATGCACCCGCATGCAGACACCGCTGGATCGGAAGTGCCTGCAGGGACAGAGGACTCAGCGCTGGATCGGAGAGCCGCCGCACCGCTGGAGGGACAGATGAGAACATCAGAAAAGAAGATCGGAATAAGAGACATCATTTAAGGTAAGTGCTAACATTAACATGGGGGGGAGGGAATGTTTTTTTGACTTTAATGTCACTTTAAGTGCTTTATACTTGCTCAAAGACGAACTCTGGGCATTTTAAAAATGAACCCTTGCAACGGGGCTACCTCCACTCCTCAAGGGTTAAGTGCTCGTTTTGGCCTGGGGCAGACCTGGGCCTTTTATCTGGCTCTTTTTCCCTGTCCAGCCTACGATCAGGGCATGGACTGATCGCTGACCTGTGCTCGCTTATGGCTGGCTGTCACTGAATGCGCCAGCCTCCAAGGCCGGACTGCGTTCCTCCTCAGTCTTTGGTTGCTAGGACCGTTGGGATCACGGCAACCAATGACATTCAGGGTTCCCCTCCTCTGCAGTCATTGGTTGCTAGGACCGCTAGGTGGTCCTATCAACCAGTGACAAATGTCTTCTTGCCCCCATCTTTACCAGCATCCTTTTCTTCCATCTTCTCCTGCAGCTTCACCTTCTGGCTCCCTGTGGCCTGTAAAACAAACAAAAAAGGTATGTGCCACGTACTTAGTATGTCATACAATGCGGGGACAATAAGGCTTCATTCCGGGCCAGTTCACACCTATGCCATGGCGGAGGTTGTGCACAACACAACTACTGTGCGTTACAGTGCAGCAGGGACCGAGGATCAGGTTGGTATATCTTTTTTTTTTAACCCTAGACCAAAACAAACACTTAACCCTTGTGGGGCTAACCCCACTGCAAGGGTTCATTTTTAATATGCCCTATAAAATCCTACCTAGAGAGGGCTGTGGAAGTTATGTCTACTCTAATTACCTCTGCTGTCTGTACACTGCTGGCAGGTTTTATTTTATTTATGTATCAGAAATATCTAAAAAGGTAAATAATATTTCACAAAATATTTAAGGTACGCTGTGTGAAACATGACAAACATATAACGGGGTTTTTCTCAAATTTGACTGCAAACGTGGAAGTGCACTTTAAGTAGGTCCCCCTAGAAATCAGATCCAGCTGTCATCTTCCAGGATTCCTTAGACCCATTTGTCAGACAAAGGCATCTAAGGAATCAGAAAGGCTTGTACCTTTAATAACAAGTGAGCCAATAAAGGGTATCACTTAAACTTCAGACTTTCTGCACATTTCATTGGCTGAAAGAACAGATGTGTTTACTGAGTCAGTGTGCTCACGTGTATGAGCATCACATGACCCATGAACATGCTCCTAATGGAATGCAGAGATGTCAGGAAGTAGAAATAACACTGTGGTTTAGCTCACTCAAGCACACTGTGTTTACTTCAGTGTTGTAGTTTTTCCTATGCCCAAGGCAAAAATAAGTGAACCTTATCATGAGAAGAAAGGCAGGTTAAAGATTAAGGTCAAGTGTGATCAGCTTGTCTATCAAGTGCAGTAACTGACTAATGTATGCAATTAATACATCAAATTCTTTTTTTAGATCAATCAGAATTTTTGAATTGATCTTGGGGGATTTTTTTCTTGTTGTTGATGCTTCACATGTGTCTGCTGTTTTTTTTTTTTTATTGAATCAAAAAGATGATTGTTTATCAATAAAGTTTAATTTGAAAGATTTGTATTCATATTGTAAAAGGTCAAATAAATACATTGATTATAACACACATACTACAACAACTATCAAGAAGATGATCATACATATGTGCATTTTTCAGCTTGTCCAGGTGTTCCTTTTTTTTTTCTTCTTATCTATGCTAGACAGGTTTAAAGTGTATCTAACCTCCCCCCCAAAAATAAAAATATTAGCCTGGAGATTGAAAACTGGTGCATACACTACATCTAAAGATTGGTCAGCTGCAAAATATAAAATGTTTTTGGGTTTAGTTATACTTTAAAGGAGAACTATGAGGTCAGGGCTTTTCCCCATAGTTCTCCTAAGGGTAACGGGAGGACACAAACTAGCGTCCTCCCGTCTCCCTAAGCTCAGTATACCGCGAGCTACAGCTCGCGGTATACTGAGATGCCGCAGCCCCCCCAAAAGAATTTGATGTATTAATTGCATACATTAGTCAGTTACTGCACTTGATAGACAAGCTGATCACACTTGACCTTAATCTTTAACCTGCCTTTCTTCTCATGATAAGGTTCACTTATTTTTGCCTTGGGCATAGGAAAAACTACAACACTGAAGTAAACACAGTGTGCTTGAGTGAGCTAAACCACAGTGTTATTTCTACTTCCTGACATCTACTTCCACATTACTGTCGAGATCCACCCAGCTGCGGGATTGACAGCTGACTCTATATATCTAAAGGCAGAGCCAGCTGTGCCCGCCCCCTCCCCAATCCATCCTGCCAACCAGCGCTGGAGGATCGGACAGGGGAGGGAGCGGGGAATCCCTGCAGGGAGCCGTGAGTGACAGTCACCACTCTTTTAGGGATAGATCGAAAAGTGAGCGACGCTATGTGTTCGCTCACTTCCCGATCTACAAGTTTCATTGTCACAGGTCGGCTAGAACTATGAGGCTGAGTGATTTTCACTCGCCTCATAGTTCTCCTTTTAAAGGGTCTATTTCTAAATGTATTTACACAACTTAACCCAAGATTCACACATATTTTACATTGGATTTAATTGGAAAAATTAGTAAAATCCAAGGTGGAATTTTTGTGAATCTTGTGTGAAAGCATTTATAACGTGTATGTCTAAGAAACATTGTTTCATCAAGATATTACTGTCAAATGACAGTGATCATCAGGTTGGAGCTGTGACCATGGCCAAAACAAAAATATAGCCGATGAGCAGTGCCACCGATGTCATAAATAAACACTAAGATACCCATTAATCATTTCTTTCTCCTCCAGTTCTCTGTACGTCCCCAAACAAGTACGCCGTTGTTGATGCTGCAGGTGCAGTGAAGCCACAGTGCTGTGTTGACATGTAAGTACTACTCTGATTGTGACCCTGTTACATAATTAAACAAAACTTTAGCAAACACTTACCTATAGGACCTGGTTCACACTGAACATTTTGTAGCGCTTTTTCTGCACTAAAAAAACTCTCAAAAAATATGCCCCCCTTTTTTTTGGCATATTACAGCTCGTTTTGGCCCCATAGACTCAATAGGGAACGCTTAAAAACGCGCGGTTGCTGTGTTTTTACGCGTGTTTTATGCACCTTTGCTCATTATCATCAATGAGCTACAATTTGCTCACAAAAACGTGCCATTTTGAGATATGCGCATAAAAACACACACAAAAGTGCATCAAAAACACACGGAAAAACGCTGTTATCTAGGTCTGAACCCAGCATAAAGGCACAACAGAATACTTACCTTGCCTGCTTCCCGCTGCTAAACACTTCTTTGATCTTGAAAATATGCACTCTGGCAGCAATGTGTGTTTTATTGATCTGTCGAATGCAAAGATCCACAGATCCTGCAAAGCCCCCGAGACCCGGCAGAGCCCTTCACAGATCCTGCACAGCCCCCCGAGACGCTGCAGTCTCAGCGGGCTGTGCAGGATCTGTGGTGGGTTCTGCCCACTATAGACCTCACAGAGCTCACCACAGATCCTGCAGAGCCCCCCCACAGATCCTGCAGAGACCGGGGCTTTCCCACCACAGTCCTCTTACCTAGCACGGGAAACCTAATCTCTTCCACTGCCCGACCGCTTCGGAACATGGCCTCCTCGCCCTCGATGCCCGATAGTCGCATCTTCGCCGCCCGACTGGAGCTCCGGCGGCGCATCTCGCCTCCTCCATCGTTGTCTCTGCCCCCCGCCTCCTCCGTCTTCGCCTAATTGTAGGAGAGCCAACAACATAAGCCAATCAGGCCCTATTTTATTGTGCAGCGTTGCCAGTTTACATGTGTCCCAAGTACTGAAAGTTAAAGGGGAATGTTTAGGAAGCTTACAGGAAGAGAACAGCAAATGGATGACCCTAGCAGCCTGATGAAGATCATTGGCAGTCAGGTAATACAGGAAGCAAAAGGTTCACATATACTGTATGTATTGGGAATCCGTATTTCACTGTTTGGGCAAACTTCACTGGAAAGTAAAATCCTGCCTTTTATTAAAGAATAAGATTGTTCTGCATAATTAATTTTAAGATGGCAAAGCAGTGCTTTACAGTAACTTTAGATGAGGGCTTTTGGGTCACATTGCCACCCAAATGTTATCATGCTTCCAAACAAATGCATTGTACAATCTTTCTTCTATCCTTTAGTGTTATCCGGCACAAAGATGTCCGAGCCAGTCAATTTGGCGTTATCGATAAATTTCGCCTTCAAGTGTCCGAACAAAGCCAGAGAAAAGCACTGGGACGTAAAGAGGTAATCGCAATGCTGCTTCCGTCCGCTAAGGAGCAACAGCACAAAGAGGAGGAGGAAAAACGGATCAAGGAGCATCTAGCAGAAAGTGTCTTCTTCGAGCAGACCCCTTGCCAGCCAGGTCATTGACGTTTACTGATACCTTTTTATTAGGAACTGTCTAGGACCTTGGTTCTCAACTGGTGGGTCGTGACCCAAAAGTGGGTCGCGACCCCGTTTTCAGTGGGTCGCCGCATGCCCTTCACTTTTCTATGTGAGAGGCTCCTCAGCCTCCCCCTAGCGTAGCAATATCAGTTCTTGCGCTGAGCAGCCATTCAGAATATGCTGCCTGGCGCCAAGTGTCAGCTCGAGGTGGGGTGGGCTGGAGCAATGGCCGCGAGGGAGCTTCATCCATATATGAATTGCTTACAGCTCCCTCACGTGACCTGTAGAGGTGCCTGGATCGGAGTGACGTCACATTCTGGCTCCCGGCACCTCTACAGGGCGCAAGGGAGTTGTACAATGTATGTATGGATGGAGCTCCGTCACAGCACAGCAGCCCAGCACTGGACCCCAAGCTGAGGATCGCACGGATCGCTCACACCGGAAACCCATGGTACCGCAATGCCGTGCATTCCATTGCACTGCGACTTGTGTCGCCGCTTAATGTCCAAGGACAAATGTGGGTCCTGAGGTTACATAGGTTGAGAGCCACTGGTCTAGGACACATTCGCTAATTAATTAAAGGGAGTCTGGTCTTTATCAGACATTTTCCATATATACATGTTAATGCGACTGGCTTCACTTGATTTTTTCAAAGTGTGTCAGTGTTTCCAAACCTTTTTTCTTCAGTATAGCTTGTAAATGTATATGTGCATCCCTCCACTTGGAGGTTGTGCCTCCTACTTAGTATTGAGGATGATTCCCCATCAAGAGAAAACATAATAACCAATATTTTCTATTTTATATGCCATCACTAATTATAAGGTTTCTAACCTAGCATGCTAGAGTTTTACTTGTGTTATGCAAATATTTGATGAGCATTTTTTGAATCACAAAAATTTTATTTTTCTGCTATTGTTTCTGGTACAACTCAGCCAGAAGTGGCATATAGTATAGTTAACATCTTCCTTAGGAAATTAATGATGCTGTCATTGTTGCCTGGCTTTGATATTTTCCAGCCACAAACCCAGAACAAGCATGTTGTATAACAGCATCAGAAAAGTGTCAGAATATTGTATCTATATGTTTTTTCCAGGTCAGATATTCATAAAACATTGAAGCCAAGGGGTCAGCATGACAGCCAGGGAACTGTGGTTTTCAATGGATAGGTCAGCAATGGCAGCCCCCATAAGTTTCTCATGACAGAGTCACTTTAACGCCTCCTAGGGTAGCCCTAAACTCCCTAGTCCTCAACCATGTATTCCAGTGACCCATCAGGATGGATTATGCCAATTATGGCCACCATTACTGTTAGTCTCTCTTAATGGTGCTCTATGAGTGAGGCTAGACTCTGTGGCGCATCTTGTAATTGTATATCGGCAGAATAGCAGAGATACTATTTCTCTTCAGAGAATGTTGTGAATAGAAGTTTTATGCTTACTGTTTCAGATATCAGAAACTCCTCCTCAGGACCCAGTCTGTTAATGGTCTTCCTCGGCATGGTTTGCATCGCTGCACTGATGATGCCCACTATGGGTGAAATGGAATCTGTGGTGCCTCTCTACCTCCACTTAAGTGTGAATCAGAAATTAGTAGCTGCCTATGTTTTAGGTAAGACCATTATACTGGGAAAGAGTAAACAATAAGCCTTGGGCTCTATTCTGTTTTATGCATATTTGTGCATTGTGGGTGTAGTGCCTTGTTGTTGCTCTTAGCGTTATAGGCCCATTCTTACATGCATGACCATTCATCCCTATGTAATGCATGGTTTGCTGAAAGCCACGCCAAAGGACTTTTTGCAGAGCACCACTCCCACAACATACCTTAAAGGAGAATTATGAGATGAGTGATTTTCACTCAGCCTCATAATCCGAGCCGACTTGTGACAATGAAACTGTCACAGGTCGGCTCAGTAGATCGGGAAGTGAGTGAACACATACCGGCGCTCGCTCACTTCTCGATCCTGTGCCGGCAGAGAGTCGTGACAGGGGAGACTGGATTCCCCCCTCCCCTGTCCGATCCTCCAGCACTGACTGGCGGAACGGGAGGGGGCGGGTACAGCTGGCTCTGCCTCTAGATAGGCAGAGCCAGCTGTCAATCACGCAGCTGGGTGGATCCAGACATAATTGTCAGGATCCGTTCCGGCTGCGACGTCTCAGTCTGTAGCTCGCGGTATACTGAACTTTGGGTAACGGGAGGACGCTAGTTTGTGTCCTCCCGTTACCCTTAGGAGAACTATGGGGAAAAGCCCTAACCCCATAGTTCTCCTTTAAACTCCAATATGTGAATAGAGCCTCAGAAGTAACATCCTAAACTGGAATTCCAGTGTAAAATGAGGAGAGGGTAGATCCCTGGTGCTCAATCTGTGGTCTTTTTAGTCTTCTGCTGCAGGTTTATAGTCTTCAACAACAGCGGTACCCTGTCTGTAGTCCCTGACCATCTCCACTAGTATGTCTGCAGTTTCTGACAGTCCTCTCTTGCATTACACTTATTTAATAATTATGTGCTCTTTGCTACTTTTAAGGGGCCACAGTTCAGGGCCACCTGTACTTAATAAGTTGACAACCACTATGTTTAGATCATCTGTCAGATTTTATTGCTGTCTTTGTCCAGGATGAAGACAATTTCCCACACACATTCTATGTGGTCACCAGCATAGGAAGTGAGCAGAATCTTGCCAGAGCAGACAAAGAAAACAAAAAGAAGCATTTTTTTAAGCTTCCTGACTTTATTAGGTACCAAAGGTTTGGCTGGAGTTGCACTTTGAGACAGCCCATGTAGCTGTACTGACATCTATTATCATTTGCGGTTAAAATATGCTTTGTGCAGCATTTTCACTTTGTACATATGTCACACAGACAACCAGAGCAAAGTTGTGGAGTCAGCAGATGAAGCAGTATGGTGAAGCAGCACATACCCTAAGCCCTCCTCTGTTACTGCTAGGATGTTGTGGGTAGTCTTGTTATTGACCTAATTTTCTTTTCAGTTACAAAGTCTGTTCAATTTAATCAAAAGGTCACCTTCCAATGTACAAACCAAGACTGTTGTCTGAGCTGTGGTCAGGGCACAAGGCATTCAAATGTAGAATGAAAGCTAAATCTTGTCATCGACACTGATATTATCTACGTGACCTACCATGCTAGAATACAGGTCAGGCAGTGGCTGCACATAGTTGTTTTATTGAATTATTTGCAGGCCTGTTTGGGCTTGTTTATGAAGCCAGTCTAACAGTCCTTCATTTTGTGGTTCAGTAATAGTCTGGCAAGTTACACCATTCATTAACTCTATGTTAGAAACTTTTTAACTGTCTTCTTAAGAACCCCAGACAGTATGCATACTGTACATGCCACAAATCATAGCTTTGTTTTCTTCTAAACTGGCCACATAACATAATAGTGACATTTTGGAAGAAAACAGTAGTCATTCCTATCAGAAAACCTCACTGTTTAAAGAATATAAGTAGCGTGTCACCAAAGTCCTGATTGTGACCATTGCTTCTCAGCATTTCATAGCTGCACAGGTCTTAACCTTGGGGGGAAAAATGAGCTCCCATGATGCAATTAGAGCTTCTCCTATTCTATGTAAGCTGTTTAGAATTATGTCTTGGAAGTGATGGACACATTGTTTTTTGAAGAAGTCGAACACTTTCTACACATTAGCTTCTCTCCCAGTGCAAGAAAAAGAAAGTATAATGCCTACTGGTTCTATTTAGTGGTTTCAGCAGATCCACATTTTTAAAGTGACACTAAACTCAGGGGTTAAATCTTAAAAATACTTTCAAGTACCCTGACTATTAACAAAAATGTGGGTTATTTGTGTGATTGTGTATCATTTGTGGACTACAATCTCAGTACAAATTAGTGAACTAAAAGTGAGTATGTAGTCCTTCATGGGAGCAAACTTGGAGCGGTGGGTAACTTACAACACACACAGGGACCATGGAGAACAAAAGATAGTGACCCTCCAAAAGGAAGGACAGTGTCAGCACCAATTCAGAGATGATTCGAGGATCTACAGATGAGTGGTACACAAATAAACTACATTTTTGTTAGGTACTTTATGTAGGGGTAGTAGGAAAGGGCAAGATTTTTGTTTTTTTTTATTGTGTATCCCCACTGGAGACATTTCTTTTAACTTCATTGAAAAAGATTGCTCAAAACCACCACAAGTCATTTTTTACTTTTGGGAATAATTGATTTAGGCAATTCATTTCAGTGCCTTTTATAAACAGCAGGGGGCCCTTGACTAAAATACAATAGCAACCCTGACACGTGAAAGCTGAAAATAAGTAGTACACTGCACCAAGAATTTATGGGGGATAAACAGCTCCCCACTTTTTTTTTTTTTTTTTATGGGGTGGGACCTGAATACACCGTTTTCTAAGAAGGCAGTACTTATGCTCTTAGAGTCCTTTTGACATTTTCCTTAAGGAACAAGTGTCATTTATATGGAAACCCAGCAACCTACCTCTGCAGCCTTAGCATAAATTGGTGAAATTAGTATCTTAGATGATGATAAAATGTATTTTTCCTTCTGTGTGGTCTACCCTGCTTAGCAGTGCATTCTCTTCATTAGCAGAGAATGGGCGTAGAAAATAAAAATAGTCCATCCAGCAAATGCACTTAAAGTGGAAACTGCTATTATTCCCTATGGTCTATCCACAGTAGGTTGTCCTAATGATCATCTGAGCCTATGTAAAGAGGGCTCAGATGATCCCTCTCTGGAGGAGACAGAGTTGGGACTTTATGGTTCTCTAAAGTACCTTATTACATATCACCAATTAATGCAGAGGCTGAAAATGAATTCCTGGATGACAAACAATGTATACTGAGAAAATAAAAATAATTTTTGTACAGGTTTAGGAAAATCTGAATGGTTGCTCTCCTATTGGGTTCTTACAGACAAAAAGATTTCTGGGGTCTTTCATGAGGACAGTTAAATCTTGCTTTCCTAGTAGGTCAAGGTTCAATGAAAAAGCAGGACATGTCTGTATGTGGATTTATAGATTATTATTTGTGTAGATCAGCCTTTCTCCCAGCTGAACCTCTAAAATATAGTTCAGGTCTCAGAGAACTCCCACTAAAAATATCTACTGCTTATGTTACATTAACGTGATCAGTCAATGATAATAATACAAGAATAAACAATGTAGAATACATATATCGAGTATGTGACACCCAAGTTTGATAATTTTTAACAACCATTGCTCTATATACAATATAATTTATCGGTAATAATCATGAAATTGACATAAAACGCATGTCAGTGGAGAAGACCCCCATACATTGGTTATCAATGGAGAAGGGACCATTATAATGGTGGTCAATGGGGAAGGGACCATTACATTGGTGGTGAGTGATGGACAACCTTACATTGGTGGTCATTAAAGGATCCTCCAACATTGGTGGTCAGTGAAGCACCTCCTTACAATGGTGGTCAATGGGAGAGGGGACCCCTTATATTGATGGTAGGTATGATAATGGCTTCCTTACATTGGTGGTCAGTGGAACAAATGGGCCGTTACATTGGTAGCAAGTCATATGATTGCCACTCTTAAAGACAGCTAAGAATATTGGTGTCAGTGATTAATTACCTGAGAGAAAAGGCTCCAGTAGTCCCATGCCATTGACTCTGTGTAAGAAAGTCACTGGTCTGTGATCAGTATTGGCAATAAATGCGGCTTTATTGCATTCAACATAAAAAGTATCTTTTTATCAACAGGGTACGTTTTCCCTTTTTAAACAAAAGAATACCAGCAGAAACTCAAAAGTAACATAAATAAAAAGGCCTACTCCACCTTAGGAGGCTAACTAACAGTTTTTATCCAAACATTATCCCACAGACATTCAGACGCTCTCCAGTCTGTATGCATCCATCCAATCCAGCATGGATCTCCCTCTCTGAGCTCTCTCCCCCTTCAGTCACTATCAGGTGCAGGCAAATTAATAGAGAGAGGAGGTGTACCTGTTGGGGCAAGGCTTAACTCCTTCTTAGCCAGGGAAAGCTGCCCTTTTCAACCTCCCACTGACATACACAGTCGTATAACCTGTCACATCTGCTACATGATTTTAGCTCCAAAACCATATAAGCAGCATAAGTCAGTCACCCCTGCACCTAGCAACCTCTGGCGGAACCCATCCATGGTTAAGAAAGGCTGGTGCAGCAGTATTTGTGTACAGGACATGTTTTAGGGGTAATGATTTGAAAGTTACAACCCTATAGAAGGAAGGCTTGCCTCTCCTGAGTCAGACTATATAAAACATTTTCATATTTGACTGGAGTGTAACTTTAAATATGGGCTTTTATTGTCATGCATCACTAATTTCTTAGGGAAACCCCTTTTCTCACTGTTTTGCAGGTCTTATAACAATGGTTGTTCTTCGAACATGAAGGTTCTAGTTTACATGAACTGAGACGGTGTATGATCACTTCATCATGAGGACCGCATTCAGCTGTCATGTCGGCAGAGCTCGCCCCACATGCAGGAATAGCAGTGGTTTTAAGAGAAAATGGCAGAAGTACAATATATTTTAACTCTGTATTACTGTAATTGAATGGCATAAGCATATTATGAGTGACTTTGTAACAGCCAGCTGAGAATCTTTGTTTTATGATGTCTGCGAGAGAAATCTGAAAAAAACGCATTTTATATGTATGCCTGTACAATAATTTTATTGTAAAATGGACGGTCATTTTCTACATTTTGTTTGTGTTTCATTTTTCAATAATAATAAAAATAACAGAAATTAAAATGTTGATCTCATTATTCATTTATATCCCTAATGTTTACCAAAGGCACCTATACATGTTACAAGTAGGTTGGCCAAGGTGGTCAAATTAAAATGTATGAAAACTTAGTGTATATGGAGGTCAACTAAACGAATCAAATACATCGGTTTCCAAAAGCACATTCTCAAAGACCACTAATATATTTGTGAGAATTACATGTATAGCTGAGATGAAAGGGCTCAGGAGGTAACAAAGTGCAGAACTGACCAGTGATCTCCATGCAAGCTACAAACAGAGCTTCTAAACTACAGTCAACTCCCTGTTATCCGGCATCCACGGTGATTCTGGATAGATGTAGTTTCGGGTTGCTTGAGGGTTACTATTAATAATAGGTCTAACTAATCCCATACCCCATATCATAACATAAACTCTGTATTGACTTCATATTAATATTGAAATGCAGTAATCAAAAGCAAAGTAAGACAAATAGACACACGATCATTTCCAGGATAATACATGCCGCAGACCAGCAGAACAATGTGTACACAGGGGAGGTTTTTTCTGGTTAGCTGAAAGTTCTGGTTAGTTGAATACCAAATAACAGAATTTACTGTATTGTCAAACAAATCCACTTCAAGTAAATTTGGTTGAGCACTTCTCACTTATCAAAGTTAACACTTTATTATTTTTTTTTTTTAATATTATTATTCAAATAAAATGTTTAACTTAAATCAGCTAAATCATTTGAATGTAACATGTTACCATAAAATATTGAAAGCCATTGTAAAAACAGAAATGATTGAAACCATTCCACCGTACCATAGACCTATGTACAACCTCCTATCCTGTACATCGCAGGAAGGTGCCATCTTAGCCCCTATTTGGATTGCAGTTGCCATGACGCTGCACATGTGATCAGCCATGACACCAGCCATTTGAGGGCTTGAAAGTTCGGCTGAGAGCTGAAATAAGCGCACCGGCAACCTCCACAGTTGGCATGTCTTAAAAGTAAGGCTGGGTTCACACTTGGGCGTAAGGAATATGCGCGATCTGTGGTAAAAAACGCGTGACAAATGCGCGTTTCCGAGGGCTATCCAGCTGTATCCTAATGGATACGCGCAACAAAGAAGCTCCTGTACTTCTTTGGGCGTAGGGCGTTTTTCAGCGCGTTCCTACGCGCTGTAAAACGCCCAGGTGGGAACCATGCCCATAGGCAATTAATGGTTTTCACATGTTGAGCGTTTTACAGCGCGTAGGAACGCGCTGTAAAACGTCCAGGTGTGAACCAGGCCTAACTGTTTTGGGAGACATTTACTTGGTGGGTCAGGTTCCACTTTAAGTCCTTGCCTAGAGACTGTAAAATTAGTTCAGTTTCTGCAGAGATTAGTGATCTCCAGTAAGATAATATGTTATGTGCTGATAATGTCCGCCAGCGGAGAGTCTACAAAAAGTAATACATATCCGTATGGATTTAGACAGAATGTGCACAGGCTACACTATGCCTGTATTATTCTGGGTTGGTTGAGGCTAAGCAGTCCAAAAAGAACTCACACTCACCTGCAAATACCATCAGTCCAATATTTGTAGCAAGTGGTGGGATTGTCAAATGGTCAGTCCGGCCATAGATCTGTACATATGCTAAGAACAAACTCTTGAACTAACCATATACACTAAATAGTGAATTGTTTAGATTCGCATTACACGTGGCCTCTGCAGAAACCTATTTATCTCTGAAACAACCTGATACTTCCGTCTGTTCTGAATGCTGTCTGAATTCTTAGTTGTAATATGATGAGTAATACGCATAATAAAACATTTGAGTTCAATAACAAGCAACCACAGAAACTGTTTTGTTCCATTATATCTGCCCAAAAACATTTATGGTCTTGTAAGGCAATGCAAATATTAAAAATTATGTGTTGAATGTAGTGTAGTGATAGCAAAAAGTCACATTTCAATCTGTTGCAGTTAGATCAGGAAAAGCTAAATTCTGTTCGGATGAGTTAGGGTACTGTCCCTGTATCAGGCTGCTTTAATCCCTTATGCTGCAAGACTCAAGCTGCGAGAGGAAAGGACAGCGCAGTAAATCTAGTTATTGCACAGTGTTATCAGAGCTCACAGACTGAAGTAGGCCTATGACCAAGCTGTAATGCTTTAATTCCAACGGAAAAAGGTGAAGTAAGAGGCATGGTGGTTGGCATGGCACCACGGGGTGCTATCTGGCTTGTCAAGGGTGCCTTCAAGTTTTTGCTAAAGTAAGGGACTCCTGATATAAAGAGAGTGGGGGCCTCTGATGTATAGCAGGGGTGCTTCTAATGTGAAAAGGGGGGGGGGGGGGGACTCTGATGTGAAGGGGGAAACTCCACATTTTCTTTTTTTTTGTTTCTTTGTCTGGGGTCCCACTTCAAAATCCATACCAAACCACTGTCTAGAAAAAAAGAGTTTTGTTTTTATTTGGGGAGGTGGAGAGGGGGGACCACACATCGTTTTTTACATTTTAGACTGGGGAGTCTTAAGATTTAGCCTACTTTGAAAAGGTGCCCTGATTGAAAAAAGGTTGAGAAATGCTGGTCTAGGCTACAGACATTTAAGTACTTACATCTTTTTAACAAGCAAAACTGACAACAGAGGCACTAAAGGGCCTGTGTTGATGGGCTTTTGTTGACAGAAGATGGGTTTTGAATACCCATGCAAGTTTGTGGAAACACAAAACCCGCTTGAAGCAGATGATATGCATGTCAGAAAAAGGTTAACTCAGGAGAATCTCAAACTGATATCAAAGTGATGCTATCTACACAAGCCCAAAGGCCATCAACAGGCCCAAAGACAGTTCTAGTTAGTTTTTTTCAGCAGCTTTATCCCAGCCTGCTCCCTCTCCTAGAAGTTACTCGGCACGTTTTTTATTATAAACACAGAGCTGGTGCTCTAAGCTTAGAAAGAGACTACAGCTGACTTCAGTTCCTCTGTTGTGAACTTTGAATACTTGCTCCACAGTGCTTGTAGCTACAGATGTCAGTTAGGGCTTGTTTTAAAGCTCATTGACTGCAGGTTTGGTATGGTACTCCCAGAGTCCCTGCTGGGTTTTACAGACCTTTATTGAGAATCCCAGCCAGAACTTCTAGAAGACTTTGCAAGTACCTCTAATGGTATTCACAAGAGCCCCGCCAGTACTTCTAATGGCCCTCACAGAACCCAGGCCGGTAAAATCAATGATAGCAAAATAATCCGAACCAGAACATCCAGAGTGCCCTGAAGGGAGCTTGGGTGTGCTGTTTCTCATTCAGAGAGGTATTTAAGTACCAGTTCTGCAAAAAGCTTGTACTGTGTCTTTAAGCCAGCTTTCTGTGCGTACAAGAGCTATAATACTGTTTGTTTCCTGTTGCTGATCGTCTGACCCCTCTTCACTTGCCACCTGCCCTGATCTTCTGCCTGAACCCAATTACGCTCCTGTGTAATGCCTGATTACTCGCTGCCAACCTGGACCGTCTGACCACTCTCTGTTAGCCACCTGCATTGACCCCTGCCTGGATCTGACTATGCTATTGTCGACTGACTTTGTCTCCTACACATTCGCTGCTGACCTGGATCATCTGACCAATCTCTGGTTCTCTTGTCAGGATCTCAGCCTTTTCCTGACCATGCTCCAGATTACTGTGTCACACGAGTCCTCCTGTCCTGCTCATCTCTTGGTGGGGCAATTCTGGGGGCCGCCACCTGGCACCAGTAAGCAGCAAAATCCATCTCCACCATCAGGAACTCTGTTTAAATACTTAGATGTCCATAGCATGGCCACAGGTTCACTATAAAAGTAAAATAAAATGACTCAGCTGAACAGTCACAAAATCTACATTCACCTCTGGGAAGTTTGGTCATGTTCATGATTTCTTTTTGATGTATGCAAGACATTTATCTTTTTGATTTATGATTTTCAATTAATTAACATGTGTTACCAATGTTCTCTTACATCAATATTTTATATATACATACTATATCTCCTGAAGAAGCAGGTCCTGTTCAGATCACCATATTTTTGTACATGAATACATGTAGACTTTTCTACATGAATAAGTGTGGATTGTTGTACATAAAAAAAAAATATAAGACAGTTTCTTATTTTCGGGGAAACATGGTATATGGAGGTCTAAGTTGGATACTTTGTAATTAACATAGTATGTGATGTAACTAATTATTTTTATATGTCCTTATGTGATTACATGTCCATAAAATCTTTGTATTTACCTGTATGTATTGGTACTTCTAAAGTCCTATCTTCATCTACAGAAAATGTCCAACTTAAATGGTGGTTTTGGATGGTGGTACCATGACAAACTACTGATCCAACATGCTAATTTTTGTGTTATTAATAGTACAAACGATAATAAAATGGAAACCGGTGCTTGATAAATCATAATAATGTAATATGTTCTCTTATTGAGTTCCAAGTAGCAGATCACATTGTATATATTAACTGAAGTGTAAATTAGCTAAAGAATGCATGTTGTGAATACATTTTGGCCATGTCCATTCCAAAGCTGTGAACTTTAGCATCTGTTTGCACTGTATGGAATCTTCCCTCAGGCCAGCTCTGTATTTAGTAGTAACAAAGATGCAGAGACAATTCAGCAATTAATCAGCACCCCATGGGTAGAAGTGCCACAGTCATTTCATCCATCACGATGGTTATATCCATAGTCATCATTCCTGTTTACATGTCAAATGTGCTTTTTAGAGATGATGAATAGACTACAGTGTGAGTATTCCAGCTCTACAACTGCCTAGTCACACAGAACTAATCTGCATTGCTGACCCATAACAGCCAGAGGGGGGAGATCATCTGTATTCAGGCAAAATCTGTAGCATTCTGGACACCAACAGAGAATAGTGCCGGTACAATGACCACAGACTGCAATCACAGTAATGGTATTAACTAAAAAAATAGCTTGTGCCCAAAGATTTCTGGCTGGCATCACTTACATATGCGTGTTTCAGAAATCACTGCTTATCTGCCCTCTGAATTACTGTCAGTGCTCATAACAATGCAAAGAATTTACAATTTCCAAGCGCCAGGCATATAGAATATGAACCCTTGCATTGGGTCGCTGCACTGCAAGGATTAAGTATTCGTTTTGGTCTTGGGTCTAAAATGAAGATACACTCACCTGATCTTCAGTCACGTGGCTTTGCCTGATCACTTTATTCCCCCTCTGCTCCGCCTGTGGGATGTCACTTGGCATCCTAACATCTAATACAAGTGAATGGACCTTGCATAGATGTGATGACGTCAGCAGGACTTAGACTTGTAGAGTCTGGGGGAGAAGAGGCTGCAGGGTACACTCTAGCAGCCAGGCAGGACCAACTATATATATATTTTTTATTTTGTAAACCCTAGACCAAAATGAGCATTTAACCCTTGCATTAGATTTGTACAGCAAGGCATTGCTTATTATTTTCCGGCCTTCCTTTCTCAACCTGAACTTTCAAAAATAATGATTGTGCTTGGGCTTATCAGTTTAAACTTTTGGAGGTTTTCATTATGCCTGTAGGTTAAGTTATTGTGTTGTCTGAGTTGCCTCTGAGGAGATATTCTCTCACTTACCTTTCATGACTACACATTTTCAACTCCTAAAGTGTCAGCTGAACATATAATGATTGCTATGTTTACCAAATACATCCCACAGAGCACTAGAAGCCTGACTTACATACTGTATATGTCTTTTCATCTGTGTTGATAACACAAGATGGCTTTTGCTCTTTTAGGCCTGGTTCACACCTAGGCATTTTATCCTGTTGATTCATTTGCGCGATAACGAGTAAAACCCATACAAGTCAATGGCAACAGTTCACACTAAGCGTTGCGTCGCGCATGCAATATCGCCTGTCGTGCAAAAAGATGCAGGAGCTATTTTCAGGCGTATGCCGCATGGTTTTGGTCCCATAGACATCTCTATGCATTGAGAACCGTGCCGTTTTCGCACATTTTTTAAAAGCAAAATCGCACAAAAAAACTGCGTGAAAACCAGTGGTTATCATGGGGCCTCGGACGGCAGTGAGGACCCAGCAAACAGAAAACACACAGGAAACAGATGAAGACAGAAGACCAACCAGAAAAGGTAAGGGGGGGGTAAATAATTCATTTAAATAATAATTATTTGTAGCCTAATGTTGTATAAAGTACTGTTGCAGAATGGCACCCTCTATAGAGGACTACAAATCTCAGCAGTACTTTATACAGAAATGCTATTGTTATATAAAGTATTGCTGGGATGTGTAGTCCTCTATAGCCTGTTTGCTGGCTATATATCGGCCACCAAAAGATATCGGGCGGAAATGGCACTTTTGGCTAAATGCCAAAAGTGCCATTTTTCTGCTGATACAGCAGCGCATCCGTGCTTTCTTTCCTCCCCGCTGGGCGCTGCTCTGTGTCCCAGCGGGGAGGAGAGAAAGTGACAGCCGGCCGAGCGCTGCGGGAGGAGAGCGCTGTGTTTGTGTTTTTTTGGGGGGGCCCTTTGTTCCTTAGCTCCGCCACTGGTGAAAACAGCTCAACAACCTCAATCGCCTAGGTGTGAACTAGGCTTAATAGTAAAGTCAAAGAGTTAGGGTTGTGAAGCAAGCATCACTGAAAACTTAGCAGAGGTTGTAAACTTTTCACACTTTGTTGACCACAGTAATGTGTTTATTGATCCAGATGGTTTTCCGAAATCTGTAAAGATGTGGCACATCTGTGATATTTTCTGGTTCCTCTTTTTACAGTTAGTAAAATGATATTTAGTACAAAAGCTCAGCTTAACATTTTTATTGCTTTGCATAATTCATGGAGGGGTTGTTCACTGAACCAATAGTATAGTAACAGGAGAGGAATTGGGAGACAGAGGAAAAGCATTGTCACCCTTTAACTGGAAGTGACTGAACAAGTCCATTTATGGCAGAATCACCAGGTAATAGTTTAATAAAACCAGCAAATGTAAAATATAATCTAAATGATTTAACAGGTTAAAGATGTTATGAGATTTTAGTTATTGGTTTAGATTTACTATTTTTAAAAAGTAATTGGTGGCCATGTATGAATTCACTTATATCCTAATGGTGAGAAGAAAAACTCTCTAGAGCAGACTGTGCGAAAATAAAAATCAAATTGTGTTCGTATTTTGTTGTTGTTATAATTACCCGTTCCAAGACAGGACAAGAGGCAAGCATAATAAGGAGGCAGGGAGACATGGGGATGGTACAATTAGCACTATTGAGTCAGGAGTTTGTTCATATGTCTTGTTCCCTAGCTTTCCACAGTGTTTATACCTTAAACATATCCTAATACAAATACAGACATTTTAAAAAGGGATAAAAAGGGCATTTATTCCAGGCCCTTCAAGAATAGGAGCACAATAGACTTGGAAGTAACAAGACAACATAAAACACTCTCTTTTGAAAGACATTTGACTGCAGTTTTATAGGGATATTGAGGCCGGCTGGTGGGATTTTTGCTGTTATAACATCAGCATTGTAATAGAGATGCATACTATAATTGTAATAAATCTTCCATCTGCCCATCACTTTCAACAACTTCCTGGATTCTCAGTGTGCTTTGCATCTCTTTCCCTGCTGCTTGATGTGATGTAATCTTGATTTCTCAAGGCTGCATAGTCCATAATGCATTGCTTACAGCAAGCAATGGTAAGGTTACATCATTCAGACATTGAATTGCAGTTTAGAAAGCAGGCTCTGTAAGAGTTGTGACACACGAAAGTGCATATTCACAGGGCTGAGTGAAATAGTGCCAGTGCACTGTGGGAGTATGCCCTATGGGCATCTACAATAAGTAAGTTTACAAATTTCTAGATCAATATGATTATTAGGAGTGGGACAACATTTATGGCAATTCAATAGAAATACATATTTATTTTTAGTGTCTGAACATAGATCCCTTTTAATGTCAGTATAGACACACACTTACCTAACTGCAGCTAAACATTGCAAGGAAAAATGAAAAAGGTGCTCTCTGCCCAGAAAAACTATTGTGTGAGCTGGCACTAACATTCTGTACAGTGGCATAACAATAGCCATATCAGCCCATGCGACTGCAATGGGGCCTGGGACAAAAGGAGGAGATGATTAGGAAAACTAAACTGTGAAGTTTCCAGTATAGAAGGACTGAAGTCAGACCTCAGCATCCTCTAGTCACAGATTCCCCTCTGTGCAGTAAGAAGCATTTACATATCTATCTTAGCTGTGTAGATTTATTGTCCCCTGAACTTCCCCTACAGACTGAAATCAACCCTGTATGCCTAATGCAGTCACAAATCCCAGAGCTTCACCTCTGTTAAAACCTTATAGGAGGGCTGAGGTTTGTAGTTCTATAAAAAAAAGTGTTTAATTAATTTAAACTGTACTGTCTCCCTCTATTGTTCTGGCAGCTCTCCTGCTCCATGTTAAGACCAGTGACAGGTATTGCCACAGTTGGCACTGCCAGGCTCTACAGCAACATTTCTCACACTTTTTTAGTCAGGGCCCCCATAAAAAGTGTGCAAAATCTTGAAGCACCCCAGTCTAAAATATCATAGATTTTAGGGGGACCCCATGCAAAACCTCACAAAAAAGTGAGTTTCCCCCTTGACATCAAAGTGCCCCCTTCAAATCAAGATTTGTGCATCAGGAAACCCTGTGCATCAGGAACCCCCTTTCACATCAGAAACTTCTCTTTAAAACACAGTTCCCCTTTACATCAGAAGCCCCCTTCACCTCAGTCTTTATTCCCCTTTCACATCACAGTTCCGCTAAATTTTGAAGCACCTCTGAGGAAGCCAGAACAGGAGTCACACCAGGGTGCCACTGCCACAGCACTCTGGTTGAGAAAGGCTACTCTACAGAGAGAGTTAGCCGAGGAACGGGTGGGGGAGAGTTTTGCTATGGGGCCCCATGATTTGTAGTTACACCCTGGATTCCACAGACAGACATTTTGGAGTTGAATTACTATAAAGGCAAATAGCCTGATCACTTTGCAAGGGAATTTTCCCTTAGCTTAGTGAATGAGATGATGGAAGCTCTGCTGGCTTCCATCATCCAATCACGTGCAAGCAAAAATACTATCTTCATTTTTTTTATTTTTTTTCCGTTGCGCATGATTAGGTATTCTTTACAAAGTGAATTTTTACCACATTCACTGAGCTAAGTGAAAATTCCCTTGCAAAGCGAACGGTCTATTTGCCTCTTGTAAATCAACCGCATAGTCTCTTTTCCTACTGGAAGCAAGGCTGACAATTCATCCTTTTAATTACACATTTGTATAAATTACACAGGTTCTTTGCCTAACTTTGTGGTCGCTTTACTTGGATTTAATCAGATCCCGAGTTATTTCTATTCTGAGAGAATGAAAAGAAGATCTGACAACCCTGATTAGATATTGTGTTAAGCCTCTGCTTCCCAGCACTGCTGACAAAGCCAGTGATAACAGCTGCCTAAGTCTGCCATTTAGGAGTGTATATGTGCAATTTTGTTCTGTATACTTGTGCCTCCTGTTACAGCACAAAAATGACTCACTATACCAAAATTATAAGACCCTCTACTTCACAACCACAGTGACTTGATGTTATGGACAGCACAGAAGAGATGCACAATAACAGCACTCTTCCCCAACTTTCCCAAGTATCCATAGTAGCAGGAAGCAGTGTCATTTCATTCTTTTTCCCCTAGGGGGCAGCACCCAAGACACCTTCAATAAGAGAGCCCACATAAGATACTAAATTCTGAATAAAAGTGTAGAACATAAATTAGGGTTTTATGGCATAATAGGACTGCAGCGCCCGCAAATTGATACCTCCAAAATGCTTTCTTGATTTAATGCATGTATACAGCTTTAGTTTTGAGTTATTTTACAATGTTTGCCCATATGAGCCATTTGACGATAAGGCATAGTTATAATTTTTCCTTTATCGTGACTTAGCTGTTTATCTTCTCCAAGTCCTTTGTTCTTATCTTTCAAACCATTTTCCCTTTAGATTTTTCAAGGACAAGCCAAAGGACTCATTTTTCATACCTATATAATTTAATGCAGAGACAAGACTTGCTTGAATATGTTTTAAAAATACAGTATTTCGATTTTACGATGCATTCTATTATTATTACTGCACTAAACTAATCAGGATGTACATCTCAGAACAACCACACATGCTCTGATCCTAACAAGAAACAACTTCAGGTAATTGTAAAAAATCTGATTTTGTCATTAGCTATTCTATTGCATAAACATGAAAATCCCATTGTTTTCTATGGCTATGGTTCACACAATGCCGCATTTCAGCCCGTCCGAACGCGCTACAAAATGGCCTACGCCTGAAAAGGTACATGAGCTTCTTTGCTGCGTTTTTGTCGCGCGTTTCCATTGAGATACAGCCAAGTATATTAATTTCTAAACGGGAGGCATAAAAAGAAAAAATGTATATGGATTACAAACAGAGTCTCATCTATAGTCTACTTCTCTGTTATTGGAAATGTTAGTTGGATTCAGGAAAGCAAAAATAGTAACAGTAGTGAGGCTGCAGTCTGAATGTTTCTATGCTCCGGCACGGAGCTGCTGCAGTAAGTTGATGGTTGCTTCTCTTCCACAATTACCCAGTCATGCGCCGCTGTAGTGGCGGCTGAGCCAGCCCACCAGATGAAATAGATAGCGGGATCAGACAGTATAATATAGAGGGAAGAAAAGGAGAAAAAGAATCCTAAGTGTAGTTGTTAAACAAATTTAATGAACGCAAGAAGGTTCACACTTACAGGATATTAGATGGTTCAAAACATTTAAGTGTAAAGGACACTCAACTAGTAGAATCACCGGATACGTAGGAGAGGAATCCCTTGACGCGTTTCGTCTCGTCTGGACTTCTTCAATGTAGCCCTCGGAAACGCACGTTTTCGATACACCTAGGTGTGAACAGAGCCTTAGGGTGCCTTCTACATAGCAGGGAGCATGACAATAGGCAGGATACCCACCATAGGGTTGTCACCTTTTCTTCAAGTGAAACACGAACACACAATTTTTTTGGGGGGAGAATATAGAGGAGAGAGTGAGGAGAGGCAGCCAGGGGAGGGAGTAAGGAGAACGGCTATAGAAGACTACAAATCCCAGCAATACATTACACAGCAATACAAAATAATATGAAGCTACATACTCTGTGTTGACTAACAGGTAGGCTATATGGGCCCTCAGATGGGCTATGCAGACTCTCAGGTGGCTATGTGCGCTCTCTGGTGGCTGTGTGGGGTATCAGGTGGGCTATGTGGGCTCTCAGGTGAGCTGTACAGGCTCTCACGTGGGCTATGCAGGCTCTCAGGTGGGTTGTGCGGGTGTCTCAGGTTAGCTATGAGGGCTCTCAGGTGGGCTATACGGGCTCTTTCAAAGGGCTGTGTAGGGTCTCAGGTGGGATATAGGGGCTCTCAGGTGGGCTATTCTGTCTCTCAGGTGGGCTATGCAGGCTTTTAGGAGTGCTGTGCAGGCTTTCAGGTGGGCTATGCGGGCTCCCAGATGGGCTGTGTGGGATCTCAGGTGGGCTATGCGGGCTCCCAGGTGGGCTATGCGGGCTCCCAGGTGGCGGTGTGGACTATGCAGGCTTTCAAGAGTGCTGTGCATGCTGTGCGCTGTCTCACCAAATGTCCGGAGTTGGGCAGCGTGCTCTCAGAAAGACAAAGGAGGAGATGTGGGGGCAGGCTTACAGGAAGATGCAGCTTCAGGCAGTTGTGGCTGCCTGAGGACCTGTGCTTGCTGGGGACCTTGGCAGCCGCATCTGTCAAAAAATTTTAAGTGCCGGTATCAACACTTAGTGTCTTGTGTCTGGGTGTCAGCTAGTTGAAACTCTAACCCACCATACAGCATACATGAGAGGGTTAAAACTGATGGCACTATGTACATAGACTTATGTGAACATCCTCCATATTGTACAGGTCACAGTTCCCGCTAGGCACATGGAGACACTCCACTGAGGACTCACAACTTAATTACTTCAACTTTAATACAGTTATCTACACCCAAGTCCCCTTTTAAAGTGTATAAAGTCAAAACGTGTTATTGAAATTTAAATAGAGGAGGAATGATGAAAAGCTGTGTCAGTTTTTGTCTCTTTTGGTAGATTTTGTTTACTTTCTGTCTGAGGCACAACAGGATGTGAGGGAAAATCCCCTCTTAGCCCATTGTCAACACAACAGGTGTCCCTATTGAAAGATAAGGTGGGGGCATTATACACATTTGCTTTTGCTGATTACAGGGAGGACCACATTTGCGGGAAGAGCAGATGATAATTGTTTGTCATTCTTAGTTGCTTTTGTCTTCCAATGTAGCAATGCTTTCAGTGCATTTTGGTTCTTGCTGTACACCTGACAATTTTTGGTCCATTTTTTTAGTCCTACAATGTTTTTCATGCATTCATTGTACCCGTTTGCTAAGTACTGAATGTGACTTGTATTATATTATTACCAGGATTGCTGCTGGGAATAGAATGCTCTAAGGACAGTGCCTGCCCCAGTTTTGGCAGGCTGGTAACAGGAACTTATTACACAGTATCTTCTTTGGTATCTCTGCTGACTTGGTGAAGAATAGGTAAAGCTGATTATCAGCATGGCAGTTAATAGTTCACCTCAAGAAAAATTGTGTCCCGTGGTCAGGGTAATCCACTGAATGGCCTTTTACTTACAGTTCTACTTCTTGTACTGCCTCCAGGCCACAGTTATATGTCATAAGGTACAAGCTGAGGTCGCAGGGCACACAGAGATAATACTGTTGTTCTCTGAACATTATTTGTAACTGTAAAGACTGTCTCAAGCAATGTCAGGGGTCAGGATGGACAATGGCAAACTCCAAAGAGAAAGGCTAGGAGAAAAGATACTGAGCAGATAAAATGGCTTTCTGGAGCTTCAGGCAGAAGCAGACATATGCACCCAGGTTGGGATAACATTCAGGGAGGTTTATTACTTGTCTACTTCCTAGCTCCCATTCCAATGCATTCCCTGCGTTTCCAAACATACAGGTCTGGCAGGTTGTAAAGAAAGCACTACCTGCCTCACAGTCCCTTCTCCGTGTAAAATCCTGCTACCAGTTAAAGCAGTAACAGACCACAGCTTTCTGTGGGCAATCATTGGGCCAAAACCTGGATATTAGTGTTATTCTAGGGACAATCCCACAAGATTTCGGACAGTAAGGGGGCATACTAACTGTACACTCATTGAAAACATTCTGGATTTGTGGGACTGACACATAATAAACATTGGATACATTTTTAGAAGTGAGAGATGTAAGAAGATACTAGCATGGATGTGTCCGTATAGGCACAGGAGGAATGGATGTAGATACAGTATAATAAAACATCTGCTTTTTGGTCCCCCTCTAGTGTACCAGCCTGGACTGCATCTGAACTTATTTTCCTGTATTCCATTCTGTACTGCTCAATTTATACCAGAGTCCCCATTTGCTATGTCTCTACACCTCCTCAAGACTTCCCCTGTACTGCAGATTATTTTCTCTCTCCTGATTCCCCCTTAACTTTTGTCTTCTTCTACCTACTAGGGTTGCCACCTGTCCAGGATTCACCCGGACAGTGCAGGTTTTGAATGCTGTGTCCAGGTTTCATGGCAGCAGAAACCCGGACACATGATGTCAGGCAGACATGGGCAACCAAAATTAAGACAGGGGCTACTGCCCCCTCCCACTGAAAATAGTCTCAACTGTGATATTTACATATAAATGGGCGGCGCTATTTACATATGAATAAGCCACAACTAATTTCCCCCCAAAAAAATGTCCGCTCCTTGCTAGAGTGTTCAGGTTTCGCTTGAAGAAAAGGTGGCAACCCTACTACCTACTGCAGCCTTGTATATTGTGCTTTTTCTCCTTCTTCGGTACACCCTATGCTGTTCCCCTTCAGCGTTGCCTTATAGTATAGATCAGCCTATTTACCTCAGTAGAGAACCCCTGCTAAAAATAATGAATCAGGGGTTAGTGAGAACATTTCATCATAAAGGTTAGTGGGGAAAATTCACCTTACATTGATGGTTAGTGGGAAGAACACCTCCCCCCCTTACAATGATGATTACAATACTATACATAAAGACAGCTACAAAAATATTGGTGTCATGCCATTGGTTTTTCTATGTGTCATTGTCCCCAGAACTATGCAGGGAGGTCAGTCAGCCACAGCTAATGGTACCCCTAACAACCACAGGAGAAACCATAGGGTTTCACTGAACAGCTTGTGTAGAGCTGCTCCCTGTTCCATGAAACCATAGGGTTTCACGGAACAGCTTGTGTAGAGCTGCTCCCTCTCCAGCATCCCTTCTATAATATTCCTTTTCTCCCATGTGTTTGTTTATTTACTCCCATATAGATTGTGTAGCCTCCCCATTCAGAGTCCTTTCTGTACTGCGCCTCTCCACCGCCTACAGCGCCTACAGCGCCTCTCCACCGCCTACAGCACCAGTAGAATTTTGTTTGAAAAAATAAACAGTTTTCAGAACATTCTTTTGATCTTCTAATAGTTCCTGGTGTAAAATTGACAATCATGGACTACAGTAACCAAAAACAATCGTAGCAGCAGGATGGGAATTTTTTTTGAATGAACAAAATGTGAAAGAATTAATTCCAATAATAAATGTTAAAACCAAAATACATTTCAAACGACATCCGCCAAGTCTCTGATGGCATTATCAATTGTACTGATAAGATTTATGTATGAGGGCTCATACCAATATCTACCAGTGTATACCCAGTTTTAGGCATTGTATGCAAAACAAGAGCAGACAAAGTGTCCATTCACAAAGCTTTTATTTTGGTTTTGGACATTATTTAATAGATATCGCACGCTATTTAGGTTTATTCAATTCACCAAATGATTTAACACTTGGAATCTCCAACGATTAACGTTTGTGTTTGCAGAAATGACATTTTATTGTGTAACTCGCTATTTGATATTTCAATCCTCATTTTAACAAGCCAAATCATGAAATAAGTACAGAATGCAATTCACATACTTTTTTTGCCCATTTATCGACTGTTAGACAATAATGACATAAGCATCTTCTTCAGAGTGTCGTTATGATCGTTTTCTGGCGATATTTTCTGCTGTGAGAGGGAGATTTGTGAGGTGAATTGATAACTTCCAGTAGTGAAGCCTCTTTTTTTACAGTTTTTGGAAGATGGAACCATTTGCTTGTGTTTTATTATATTTTTGTTATTATTATTATTTATTTATTATTTTCTTGTAGTGGGGTTGTAATTCATAAACTTTGGTATAGGACCAGTGTCTTCACACAGAGGTTTTTTTTAATGGCATTTTAAAGCCCAACTACAAATGATAAAAAAAAATCCCCCAGGAGTAGGTAAAGTGTAGAAAAAACCCCAGCTCTCACTGCAATACTCACCTTCTCTCTGGCACTTTCTCCCGCAGTAATTGTTTGCCACTAGAGGTTCTCGGTCTTCCGAGTGCCATTCAAGTCTGGATGACTGAGAACATAGCGTGGGTGCAGGACATCATGGACCTGCTCCTAAGGGAAAGTCACCACAGTGCCCTGCACTTAGAGATAATGATGCAAAAAGTGTCGTTGATGTCATCAAAACAGTACCACTTTTTGCATCTTTCAGGAATGCCCAGCACTGGAGAAAAGGGAAAGAGGACTTTGTCTGTGAAGGTTCTCATTCATCCAGGTCATTGTATATCTGTAAAAAATAAGTCAAGGCAACTGACTTCATTCTGAATTGAGAAAGCCGGTCGGATGACTAGTGAAACGTCTTGAAGAAAAATACAGCAAGTCCAGTTCCCTTGACGTATTCTTTACAGACAAAGAGGACTGTGGTCATCACATGGTAGACTTGAAGACATCTGAAAAAAAGGGAGAATTAAAAAAAAGCCCAAAATACTGCCAGTGATCTTCCAGGGGAGAGAACCCAGAATTAGGATTTAAGTAGACATGTGCACTGCCAAAAAATTTGTTTCGTTTCGTTTTAAATTCGGATTTGTGTTATTTCGTTTTTCAGGATTCGGGTGTGAAAGTCAATTCGGATTCGGAATTCGGATTCAGACGAAATTCGGTTGCGTTAGTACGAACGTTCGTTTCGTTTTCTGTTCTTATTCGTTTCTTATTCGTTTCGTTCGTTTGCATCAAAAGTGACATTTGAGGGGGAAAAAATATTTTTATCCTTCTCTAATGTCACTTTGCTCCAACGAACGAAACGAATAAGAAACGAATAAGAACAGAAAACGAAACGAACGTTCGTACGAACGCTACCGAATTTCGGAAATGGAAATTCGGATTCGTTTGCATTCGTTATGTCTGTAATTCGGAATTCGGATACATCCGAATGTCCGAATTTCCGAAAATTCGTCCGAATTTCGATTCGGAACGAAACGAATCGCACATGTCTAGATTTAAGCCAACAACATAGTCACTATTAAAGGGCCACTTGTAGGGGACTGGGCTAACAGGAAAACTACCCTATTATGCCAGTCCTGAGTGGGTGCTCACAGCTTAACCAGCATGAATTTCAAAACACTGTGCACCTGACAATCATGTATATGCGCCCTCATGCTGGCAATATAATTATTCAACCTTGATTGTGATAATTTTCCCCGAATTGTAAAAGAATGAAAACAATAATAATTTATTTTACTGAACTATGAGCAATAAAATTTAAGGTATCCCATTTGAAAGTAATGGTAAATCTAATGGCATACTATCAGACTGCTTGATGGGGTTTGTTTTCAATCAATCCTTCCCAACCTATTAAATAAGGAAATAATTATAAAATCTTCATTCTTTCAAACAATTGTAATTGTATTAGTGATCCAAAGTTGGAGTTGTTGAAATCACTGAAAGTTGGTAGTATGTTGCTAACATAATGCTGAACATACTTCTAACGATTTTCAGACAATTTCCTCCACTCTCAACTTCAAAAACAACCAAAGTAATAAATGCAACCTGGGTTTTGTTGACACTAAAAAATATTTGAAAGCCTTTATCCATTCAGTTGTCTTTGCAATTGAAGGCGTATACAATTGCCTGAAAATTGGCATCTGTATGGCCACCAATATATGAGAGCAGACACTCAATTGTTCTTGATGGAGGTGCGGGCAGCTGACCTTTCTTGGCTGCTTGCTATTGTTCTCTTATGATAATATGTTGCTGGGGCTGTCTGCTCTGTACACAAATAAGAGAGCTTGGCTGATTACAGTTCATTTCTATGCGCATGTTAAAGAAAAGGTTTGGTGGTCAGGCTATGCTCTCTTACATCTGTTGCCAGCTTTAGACAAACTGCAGATGTGAAATAACAAGTACAAACATTCCCGTCTGTGTGGCTGCTTTCACTGCCAACTTGTGCATAACGCACCCATGGCTGTTAAATGCCTCTTAGGGCCCATTCAGACCATTGTTCATGCAGCAGCCTGTACCTCCCTGTGGGAGGATGCGCCTGCACGCAATTACCGGCGGTTACATGCACACCTGAACCTGAACATCGTGCGGATCCAGGTGCCCACACTTGCACGCAAGATGTCCCATGGATAGGGCAAAGTTAATCTGAAATGTGAACTTTAGGCACTGGGCTCTTCTTATGGCCCTTTACAAACTTTGTGTACTGTGTTAGTCGCAGAGCTCTCTGCAGGTCCAGGACCATGGTAAGTCCCTAAAAACTCCTTTATCATGTGTCTGAGAATTGGGAACTACTGCATTACAGTAGTTTCTTCCTATCATTGCTACTATTTGCAAGGGACTAAAGATTATTGGCCAAGGTTAATCCATGATGCGGCCTACAGTGACGTTCAATGGCCAAAGGTGGCCATTAAACCTTTCCTGCTCTCAGCATCCAGTTTGTGATGACCTAAGTTTTTTTTTCTTGGTGCTGTTAGTTTAAGTTGCCTTGCTCTAGCATTGCAACATGTCAGACCCAAAATGCAAGGGCAGCAACTATAGCTGACTTGGGTCTTCTCCAGCTGTTGAGCCACTAATAATGCTGGGGACCGGACCCAGACAGCCTGAATCGTTGTCCCCCGCTTCAATCAAAACACTCTGAGTCTTCCTTGGCTACATCAAACGTGGCCCCCTCCTTGACCTCATCCATGGAGGGGCTCTCTACATCTATACTTTAGTATTTAGCTCCTCCTGTACAGCCACCTGTGACTCCATGAGGTTTGAATCTGGTTCTCTTAGATCTTTAAAAAACACATTTTGAACCTCTCAGGGATATTTGCCTTTATACTCTCACCTCAAAGGGTACTTCCCTTGTTGCCATCACCTCTGTGAGCTGTGTGTCTGAGCAGCAGGCTCCCTCCAGCCATACCTGCATTCCATTTATCTACTGCTTAACTATACTCTATACCCCAATATGGAGACTCACAAAATTAGAGTTAGGACCACACTACAAAGAGGAGCCTTGATGAGCCAGTGTGGCTTCCACATATTTTGCAAAAGTGTGCAACTAAAACTTCTGTTTTTAACACATATTGTTAGACAGGGCAATTTGTGTTGCTGCAGGCTGGCCGGTAAGTCTGCTGGGAAACTTCTGTGTTTTGTATTGTGTGTCTGAGCTGGCAGCCTTGTCCTGGAAAACCCTATATAGTTCTACACAGGGACATTCCAAAATTGTAGAGTTGTCCCCAGAACAAGAGGTGAAGGGAAATCTTACAATGGGGACTTTCAGTATTGTGCAAGACACCACTACAGAAGGCATGCTTTACTTTTTTTGTGTTATACTTTATTAACAGTAAGTGAACACTCCATGCAGGTCTGTGTGCTGTGGTGGCCTCCGGAGCCATGCAGTGCTCTACGAAAGAAGCACCATGTCTGCATTATTCCGCACATCACACCAGCCTTGTGCTGTCAACGGGGCACATAGAAAACAGTTGTCGATGCCAGCTGGTGTAAGAGAAAGTCCTCTCACTTTGGGATATTTCCTCTAACTTCATGTTGCATCTCAGGGACAGGAAGTGAAGGAAAAAAACATATCCGTCAGGGGTTTTTCCTCTGTTCTATCCAAAACTAAAAAAAATGTTTTGACTGCACTTTTACGGCTCATTCACACCAGTGACCAGGCACTATACTCTCTATAATGTGCCCCCACTGGTGTGTGTGGTGCAGGGGCAATGTGATGCTTTGTTACACTACAGTTTACTTTTTTCTAACTTTATTGAAATGCCACAAAATGACATTTCATTCAATACATGCACCCCAGCAATTACCAATGTTTTGTTGCGCATTGCAACACGCACGCTGCATAAAGATGCAACCTGTTGTACTTTGCTTTAGCGCTCGACAAAGCAGTACCATGCCATGACCTGAAACAATAGGACATAAGACGGCCTGGTATTTGAGATGGGCAATACTACCCAATGGGGCTGCTGTGGGACAGCTCAGGGGCCCTAAAACATCAGGCCTTACACAATGATTGAACAGACATCATGAGAACATGGAGGAGTCCTAAAACATTCTTGACATTGAACACTGAACTCCGTATAATTAATGATTAGTGATCTATTGTGTCTACATATAGGAAGCATGTGCGTGTATAATGTGTATTGTGATTTATTAGTCTAGTGACATCAGTGTATACAGTGAATTGCCCCGGAAATGGGTTTTGCAGGGTTGTCATGTATGGGGTGTCTCCGCTCTCACCGCCCCTCACATACACACTCGGCGCTCACTCACTCAGCACACAGGAGGGTGTTGTGCGCATGCGCGTTTGGAGCTGCTCAGTCTCAGCATAGAGAGGGCTGGATTGCTTGGCCTGGGCCGCCTGAGCTGTCCCGGGGCTTCCTCGGCCTCACACAGTGCAGAGGGCGCCAAGACAGGAACGATCTTCTCCCCTGGCTGTACCATGGAGCCCTGAGCGCTTCTACCGAGGCCCCTACCGGGAGAATGAGCCGCTGAGGGAGTGAGGACCATCCGGGGAGCATCGCTGCCATCATGGCTCAGGAGAAAATGGAGCTGGACGTGGACATCCCTAGCGATGGCAGCCTGAGGAGATCCAATAGTGCCCCCCATATTAATGTGCTCAGGTGAGGCTGTGTGGGGGAGGAGGAGGGGGCCCTGTGCACTGCTGGGAATGGGGCCCGGTGTGGAGTCCATTGTATGGAGCATCACAAACTACAGTGACTGGATGTGGATGGAGGGACCTGTGGCTGCCCAGCTGTGTCTCCTTGTGTCCTCTCTGTGCTGCCTGAGCATGCTGGGATTTGTAGTTCTGTCACTGGAAGATTTTATTAGTTTGGGGAAGCTGAACATTTATATGATTGCCAGCAGTCCCTGCTATCTGGTCATGTTACCCGGTTCTGGAGATCAGGCCCTGGTATCTGGCCATGTTACCCGGTTCTGGAGATCAGTCCCTGGTATCTGGCCATGTTACCCGGTTCTGGAGATCAGTCCCTGGTATCTGGCCATGTTACCCGGTTCTGGAGATCAGTCCCTTGTATCTGGTCATGTTACCCGGTTCTGGAGCTCAGTCCCTGGTATCTTGTCATGTTACCCGGTTCTGGAGCTCAGTCCCTGGTATCTGGTCATGTTGCCTGGTTCTGGAGATCAGTCCTTGATATCTGGTCATGTACATGAAATATAAAAAAAAAAAACAGGGACTTAAGCGGGGGCCCAGTCCACCTGTCCCCCGTGGCCGTCCACCTGCGGCTGCACTCAGTGCCCACACCGTGCCTTACACGTGTGTTTATTCACTTGCAGATGGTGGGGTTGGTATAAATTTTTCATTATTTTTAAACTTTTTTTAATTTGTGTTTTATTATGATTTACTTTTTTTGTTAATTTTTTAAAATTTATTTTAGCTTTTTTTTTTATTTCACTTAACTTTATTGCTATCACACAGGGGCTAACAAGCAGGCGGCGTACTTGTGATCTGGGCGCCCAGATCACTTGTACAAAACGGCTTCACTGCTCTACATTTAGGTGTGCTGCTTGCCCGCCCCAGTGTTAAATGTAAGGGGGGGGGGGAGGGGGGAAACACATATCGCCCGTCCTGCGCATTGGGCGATAGGAGTTCCGCACCCCTGATTCTGTCCTTGATATAATGATTTATTTGCACACACAGATCATTTTTTCTAGGGTTCACCCCCTCTTCTTTATGGTCCAAGCAGTACTGTATCATCTTCTCTATTTGTACATTACAATACTGGAGCACTGCTTGGACCGAGAAGAAGGGGGTGACACCAGAAACCTTGTCTTAAAAAATTATTTGTTTGTGCAAATAAAAGATCACAGGCAGAACTCAGCTGTGTTGTTGCCAGTGCACTAAAATACTAAAATCACCTTAGGAATTGTTATTGCTGGCTGTGTTTTGTCATCCGGTGGTGTGAGTTCCTAAAGCTGAACCCCAGGAACACACATGTTCATTTAAATACATTCATCAAATCGCCACAAAGGATATTACCTTGTAAAAGTAGCAGTGATATCATTGTGTTGCATATAGCTGGTGCAGAGCTGTGGGAGGGAACTAACAGGCTCCACCCACTACAGACTGCCTGCAGAGAACTACAGAAGAGGGGGCGTAGACAAGACCAGTCACCCTCCATGAAGAGAGAGAGCAGCAGGAAGCTCCTGCACAGACACAACGTTTTACACTGCATTACTGCACAGATCTGAAAGAAATACACAAAGCACACCAGTAGTCAAAGAAGAATACAGAATGAAGACTGTACACAGGACTCTTGTAATTCCATAATATTTGCTTATCCCAGAGTTCAGCTTTAAGTTATATGTACTATTTTCATATGTGAAAGATTTCATATAGCTGTCGCAGCCAATGAGGTACCAGCACAGTGAGGTGTGCAATGACTTCCTTCCCCATAAAGCAGTGTGCATGTGCAATATGGATGACTTGTGCATATTGTCTTCATATCACGTGCACATCTCATCTTTATATTTCCGTGCTTCTTTTCCTCAAACACTGTTGAGTTGCATCTTCAAGAAGACAAGGGAAATGGAACGGCTGCCATTGCTGATCTCTTTATAGAATTCCAGCAGGCTGGTTGTCATGGTGATTTTGTGGCATCAGTACTTTGTGTGTCTGACCCAGAACGAGCATGTACATCCGTTGGGCTGACTTCATTTGCTGCATGCCTGTACCAGGGATATGAAGTATTGAAGTCAGAGACGTTCCAAAGCTTGACATCATCCGCCATATTTCTCTCTGTACAGAATTCCTTCAGATGCCATCTGTGTCTGATTCTGAGTGAACGGTGTATTTGATGTTCTTTTCTAACCGTTGCTTGTTTGTTATTTGCAGTGATCACTCACAAGTGTTCCAACCCTACGCGGTGAGGGCGCGCAGAAACAGCACCACTTTTGTGAACCGCCAGACCCTGGTAAGAGCGCATGGAGACCCAGAATCTCTTTCCAGTTGTGTTGGTCTATAGAGTGTGCGATCTGCTGTTTTATTTTACGCTGGCGTCACGCCATGCCTGTTGCCTTCAGCTCTTGCTGAGATGTATTAAATGCACTTGAGTTGATATGCGTTGACATCCTTGGTTTTTTTAACACGTCAAGTTGCATTGATGTGCTTTTTTTTTTTTTAATAACTGATGGGCAGGTTTATTTGCTCCTGGCAGCGCCAAATGCACTTATCTTTCTTTCCTTAAAGGACAAGTTCACCTTTTGCAAAAATTTAAGAAATTAATATTTAATCATATTTAAAAAAAAACAAAACATTTTGATTCAAGCCTGGAAAGTATCGCAATTGTGATCACTGGATCAAGGCTGCAGAGCTCAGGCTTCTGCACATTCTCCCCCAGGCAGAGCTCTGAAGAGTTTTTTAGGAAAGGTGGGGGAAGGGCAGTTGGACTACAGACTGCATTGAATCAGCTCATACAGCGTCCATCTGTCCTCCCTCTGGTTACATGCGGGAATATGGATAGCTCCACCGCATCTAACCAGAGGGAGGGCCGCTAGGATTTCCAAGACATTTTTAAGTGACGTATCTTTTATATTTAGGGATGCACTGAAATTCAAAAGTTAGGAGGCAGCTGTCATTTGTAAGGAGCACACGGAGCTCCTGGGATTTGTACATCTGTTTTAATGTATGATTTTGTTTTTATAAATAAAGGGATGCACCGATACCATTTTTACAAGTACTGATACTTGTCCAAGTACTCACAGATACAAGTACTGATACATTTTGGTTTATTGTCATGTGTCAGTTTTTCTAAAACAATACAGACTAATTATTTCAGGAGAGTGGTGGAGCACCAGAGCCAGGTCCCAGTTGCAACCCTGGTAGTTCTCGTGAAAATGCCAAGTATCGGCACTGGTACTCGAAAAGTATCGGTGCATCCCTACTTATATTTGACATTTTATGTCCTAGTACAGATATACTGCTGTTTAGGATGTTGCAGGGTTTTGTTGCTAAAGTTTACAGACATAAATTGTTTGCAAAGAAAAAAACTCTTTATTTAATTAAGGGTTGGACCCGCTGCCAAGTTTTTGTTTCAGTCTATGTCCCTGCTGTGGAGATTCACTCCACTATTTATCCTGGTGATCATTGTTGTCACAGAAATGGAAATAAGGGTCAATCCCCGATGGTAAAATTGTCATGAGACAAAAGGTGAAGGGAACAATTGCACTGGGGGTAGATGCTCTTGGTGGCAACTGTCTAAATTGGCCTAGAAAAGGAAGTGTTTTTGGGCTACAGAACACTTCCCCCATCTCATCATCTCTATGACATGTTTATTATTTGCCCAGAGATGGGCTTTAAATAAATAAAAAGTTGCATGAAGAGAAGTCTTTTTAATTCTTACCTGTTACTCTGCCAGCACCACTCTTTCCCCAATCATCTTCCTGGACAGCAACCTGAGAGATGATTGGTTCCACCTTCTACAGGAAACACAATTAGCAAAACAGTTAAAAGCCCCTCCCCTTCCCCTCGTACCTCAGTTTAGATTGTGTTTCCTACCGTCCAGGACCACGTCACGTTTGTTCTTTTTCTTCCTGACCGGTTGGCCTTGAGGTCACGGATCCCCCTCTGTGCAGCTCTGCTGTTGAAGGTGTTTTCCCTCCCTTCTGGCCTTGCTGTAGAGCGGAGGGGTGTTTTTCCCTATGTTGTTTGAAAGGCCAGGATCTGGTTCCTTTCTTCCCTTAAAGGATCCACTCCTGAGGCCCCCAGGCCGGTCACACACACTTCCAGGTGTGTCAGATGCCTAGTCCCTGGCTGTGGTTCCTTCTGCTGGCCCGTATATTACTACTGTATCCTGTAGTGTAACGAAGTTGCCAGGAGAAACCGCATAGTGCCAAGGGGGACCAGTCATCTGACAGATGCTGAAGATTCTGCATCCAAGACATCTTTAATATTATTATACAGGATTTATATAGCGCCAACAGTTTGCACAGCGCTTTACAATATAAGGGCGACATAACAATCATTATACAAATCAAGACAAGATGGTAAGGAGGGCCCTGCCCGTGAGGGTTAATACATTGGAGAATGGCGGTGCGGACAGGTACAGGGTCTAACTAATACCATTTTCATTTTTGCATGCAACTCATCTTGTACTTGAATCTTTTCTGCACAGGTACCATCTTCCTCCCCTGTGCGAATACCAAGCAGCAGACTTCATCAGCTGAAAAGGGTAAGAATCATTCATCTATAACAGGGGTGGACAAATGAATATGGAATTCAGGAACCAGTCTGTCCAATCCAGGAGCCAGCAGGATGATGTTAGGAGCAAGTTCCATTAACAACAACTAGAGAAAACCTTAAGGCCCCATCCACACTGAGCGATTTATCGCGCATATTTACCGCGTGATATCGCTCTCCAATGCATGACAATGGGGCTCTGTTCGTCGCGGGTCGTGCGTCGCTACAACAGGACCCTTTTTTGGAACGGATTTAGGCGCATTTCTACTTTGCTCAATGCAACCATTTGCGCGATGTTGCGCAAAATGCAAATCGTGCAATTTGCGTTACGCTCAGTGTTAATGGGGCCTAAAAGTTAGGCGCCAGCTGTCATTTTTAAGGAGCATTGGCTACCTGGCTCCTGGGGCTTGTCCAGTTCTTATCTATAAGTTTGTGTTGAAATACAGTCTGAGTATGCACATAGGTATGATTTCATGGTTCCCTCTGAAGAACTATAATATACCTATTAATGTTTCTGTTAAATAAAAGTTGGTTCATAGATTTGAGGTGACTAGGCAGTTTGTAGTAGGGATGCACCGATTTCGGTATCGAGTACCGATATTTTTTCTTTCGGAAAAACCGGAAGTGCCATTCAGGAAGCCAGGTGCTGTGTAATGACTCACCACCCAGCTTCCCGATTAGCAGGGAAGCAGTCTCCATGCTTCTCATCACTAGGTGACGAGAAGGCATGGAGCCGGCTTTCTGGCCAATCAGGAAGCCAGACGCTGTGCAATGACGCGGCCAGGAAGCCGGGCGCCGCGTCATTACACAGTGCCTGGCTTCCATGCTCCCTCATCATGATACCGGAAGGATCGGGCTAGGCATCGGAGCATTTGGGCGAGTACCAGTACTCGCCCAAATACTCATTGGCACCGATACTGGTATCGGTGCATCCCTAGTTTCTAGTGTGTATTCTGCATCAAATGGCAGTTCTTAACATTAAAGGATAGTTAAACCCTCCCGTTTTTTTACATATATCTACTGCTAGCAAGTAGTAGATATATGCAAAAAGTTAAAAAATAAATAAAAAAACCCGCTCAAAAAGTTTACTCACCTGTGTTCCGTGCGCAGTCCTGTGCGAAAATGAGAAATTTCTTGAGCGGCTGCAAAGGATATTGGGGCGGGCGCATGCGCAGTTCTCATTTTCGGCCAGGACGCAAGGTCGGAGGGACAGAGCAGTCAGTGCTGGATCGGAAAGCCGCCGCACCGCTGGAGAGAAGGCTGAAAACATCAGGAAAGAAGATTGGAAAAAGAGACATCATTTAAGGTAAGTGCTAACATTAACATGGGAAAAGGGAATGGGAAATTAACATGAGGGAAACATTTTTTTTTTCCTTTAATGTCACTTTAACCAATGATTACTTCCAGTGATTTCTTGCTACTCTGTACAAAGTAGCGAATCCCAAGCAAAAAAAAAAATCCCCTTTTTGAGTCAAGATCTGTGTTAAGTAAGCAGCTTCTCTTGGGGCTGTGTGCGTGTCCAGAAAATGTTGCCCTGATTAGTTGAAACTTTTCTTTCTCATGGGGGATTTTGTTTAACACTTGAAAAGCTCACTTTGCATATTTGTGATTCTGTACTTTCAAAAGTTTACCAGGTGCTCCTGGTGTAAAGAGTCAATTCTGGGGAATCCGTATGAATTCTCTGCATTATACACCTTCTAGAGTGACACATAAGACAATGCATTTAGAACTTTAGAGATGTTCAACTTTTTTTTAGATCAGCTTTAGCTCATTTTCTTCGATTTTGAAGGGGTTACATTGTTAGGGGAAGATACCATTGATGTCCACTCTGATTGATGAAAACATTTCATCTGTTTTATTTATATATTTTTGCTTGTAAATACAAGTAAAATTGTTAGAAATAGATTCTCCTGGACTTTACCAGATGCATGCTTGATCCAGGTCACTTATTGGCTAGGTAGTAAGGCCATAGGTAAGAATGATTGTCAGTTTCTTGTATCTCTGCATGGGAGTACAATGGCTGACATATCAAGTTACCCTTTTTAAAGGGTGTATTTTATAGTAATATAATCATAAAGGCCCACTTGGTTCCCTTTGTCCTCCTCTATTGAAAATGATATACCTCATATATAAGATGTACCGTAAGTCCAGTTTAAAGTACTGTGATTTTCTGTGTGCAGTACTGTGCTTGTGATAGCTCCCTGCAATGGAGAAGGCCTACAGGAAAGCAGACTGGTCATTCTACTTTATGGTGTGGAGCTTGTTGGATCCACAGTGCTGCACAGCCCACAGGCTTTCAGGAAAATAAAATGGCACCCAGTTAAATTTGCACTTGTTATGTTTAAGTTAAACTAATTTCAGGAGTTAAATCTTAAAAATGCATTCAAGTACCTTAACTATTATAAAAAAATGTATCTTATATTTGTGTATCACTCAGCTGTAGATCCTCAAATCATCTCTGAATTGGTGCTGACACTGTCCCTCCTTCTGGAGGGTGGCTACTTTTGTTCCCCATGGTCCCTGTGTGTGTTGTAAAGTAGCCACCGCTCGAAGGTCGCTCCTGCGATGGACTACAATCTCACATTTAGTTTCCTGATTTGTGTTGAGATTGTAGTCCATCATGGGAGTGAGCTTGGAGCGGTGGCTACTTTACAACACACACAGGGACCATGGGGAACAAAAGTAGCCACCCTCCAGAAGGAAGGACGGTGTCGGCACCAATTTCAGAGATGATTTGAGCATCTACAGCTGAGTGATAAACAAGTAAGGTCCAGTATTGTTACTAGTTAAGGTATTTTTAAGATTTAACTCCTGAGTTTAGTGTCACTTTAATTGTATATTTCCTTTAAAAATAGAGGCAAGTAGAAAAGTGTCCCTTGAAATATGCCATAGATAGAAAGTTAGATTGAGTAAGATGTAGAATTATAGACAGTTATAACCACCATAGCAGTAGCTACTGTGTTTCCCCGAAAGTCGGCAGAGCGGACAGCAGCAGCCAGGTAAGACATCCCCCGAAAATAAGACCTAGTGTCTTTTTTCGTGAAAAATAAATAAGACACTGTCTTATTTTCGGGGAAACACGGTACCACATGATTGTTACTTCCTTAATGTTTGGCTCTGTCACATTGTGATTTTTCTTATTTTTCAGTAAACTGTAAAATTGTGAGTGACATTTCAAGCACTGTGAGGATAGAATCACTTACAGGGTTATTCACGAAAGGGTGAAGAGTTTGGAGAAGGCAGGGGAAGTGAACAATCTAGGACAACATAGCTGATCTGGAAAGTGAGCTAGAAAGTGAGCTAAATTGGAGAATTTTTCTAGTTCAGCTATGTTGTCCTAGATTGTTCACTTCTCTCTCCTGCCTTCTCTAAACTCTTCCCCCTTTTGTGAATAACCCTGTTAGTATAACTGCCTAAACTAGCCAGACAATCTTGCCAAAGCAATTCAATAGGCCTTTATTTCAGACCATTTGCTGCAAGACTGTTTCGGTCACTTTGTCTGGCATGCTATACCCTGCAGGTTCCAAGCCACAAATCAATAACTATTCTTTGTCTTTCAAAGGAGGAAGGCGTAGATCTGATGAATCGAGAGACCGCACGTGAACGGTAAGCATATTTTCCCCCCTTTTTACAGTGTTAAAATGTATCTAAATCAAAGAACAAAAATGTAATATCTTGTAGCTTACCAGTCCTTAGATGTTAGGGGTGTATTCGTTTTCTTTTTGTAATTTCTTTCCATTTATTTTCACCTGGTGAAACATGCCAGTAGCATGCCAGCTACCTATCTGAGGCTGACAACATTAACTCCTTGTACTGCATCTATAGAGAATAAACCACGTCACCATAGTCTGACCGCTCCTAATGTAGACTACAACACCCTCCCCTCTCCTCGTCTCTATAACATAGGGAGTAGTTGTCCTGTAGTTGAGATTCAAACTGGGAAATGCCAATTTCACTGCTTGAGATTCAATTGCACAGAAAGTTACGAGCACACTGGATTCCTAGAAGGATCGGGAAGATTTCTGTTTTTAAGAAGTCAAAGCATAGAGCATTGGAAATAAATCTTCAACTGATGATTTTTCAGCACATTGTTCCAGAAGGCCTGATATTTGCCTATACTGTATCTTCAATTGCAAACTGCAGTCTTGCTCTGTGCTCTTTTTGGACAGCAAAGGGTTTTTTTTCCTGGCTTGTTTCCCAAGCAAGTTAAATCGGTGCAATCTTTTTTGATTGTAGATGAATGCACTTTGATCCCAACTGTTGCAGGAGCTACCTGAACAACTCGCAATTCAAATTTGGGGTTTTTGCAGACTTCTTTTAGCATCTTATGATCAGTGGAGTACTGACTCTTTCCATGTGACAAATCTGTGTGTATATATAGTAAGAAAGTCACTGGTCTGTAATCAGTATTGACAATAAATGCGGCTTTATTGCATTCAACATAAAAAGTATCTTTATCAACAGGGTAAGTTTTCCCTTTTTAAACAAACGAATTCCAGCAGAAACTCAAGAGTAACATAAATAAAAAGGCCTACTCCACCTTAGGAGGCTAACTAACAGTAGTGTCCAACTGTAGCGGCTATTCCAGCTTCCAGTATAAATGAACATGAACAAAACCCACAGTCCAATACATACAGTGTTTAGCCAGACCTTATCCCACAGACATTCAGACGCTCTCCAGTCTGTATGCATCCATCCAGTCCAGCATGGATCTCCCTCTCTGAGCTCTTCGGTCCAAGCTTGCTCCTGTGATGGACTACAACCTCAATACAAACTAGTAGTCCATCACTGGAGCCATTTTTTAAACTTTATTTTATAGTTTATCCGATTAATTGAACTTAATAATCGCCTAACTAATCGATTTTGAAAATAATCGTTAGCTGCAGCTCTAATATATATATATATACTATGTATATATGATTTTTTTGTTATTTTGCTCATATAAACTAGTGGTATTTTGTTTGGTTATTGTATGGCCTTTTCTAATATTTATACAACAGTGATTCAGTACTAATTTATTTTTAATGTGTTTAGGGAAGTGCAAACTGCAATGCAAATGAGTCTTTCTTGGGAGGACAGCTTCAGTCTGGTAAGTAATTATACATTAATATCCCGTTGTAATGTATACATATAAGAACATGTTTAATTTAAAACTTTATAAGCCAAGTGGATGGGACATTTACCAATATTCACTTCAGGTGAATCCGTCAATATCATTTAAAACGCATGCACCAGGAAGCTGTACCTCCAGTGACTGTTTGGTGCAGGTCACATTCATGGCTATATAAATATACCCCAATAACTTATTTCATTGCTCTAAGTGTTTAAAGTAAACGTATCAGGTCTTTATAGCAGTATATGTGTTTAAAGCCTTTAATGTCAGACAGCTGAATACTCTGGGAGTTTCCCCTACCTGTAATACATGCCCGTCTTCTAGTCAGAAAGGCTTTGCACATTGCGCTGAGGGATGGTCACGTATCTCGTACGATAATCGGCAGGTGTATGGGCAGCGTGCGACCGCTTCTACTGTAAGGTCGCACAACTTTCGTCTTCCAAGCACGCTGGAAAACCTGCCGAAAATCGTCCTATTTTCGGCAGGTTGCGGGTGGCGTGCTCGGAAGACGAATGCCGCACTGCCCACTCAGCACTGCAATCATCGCAAGTACGATCTGCCTGTCCAAGATGGGCAGATCATACGAAATTTTAATCGCCTTACAACCATCGCACAATGAAAGTCGTGCAATGGTTGTAAGGTGTATGGGCAGCTTAAGACTGCAGAGGGGTAAAGTGTAATTCACAGAATGTGACTGTAACCTTTTTGGAAGGAAGGTATTGAGCTGACCTGCCCTTTGCTATTTTTTTTACTGGCCAGTGACACCAACCCTCAAATTGTAAAAGCAAATAGAGGTGAGGCCTCCCTGAATTTCCTTTCACAAAGTTGATTTGCTTAATCTGCAGTAGCACCCCTTTGCGGCTCCCACAATGTTCAACAAGAAAACTAGAACTGTATGTTGTCCACTCCCAGGTTTTTTACTTTATAATGGTAAAGATGTTTCAAAGCTGATCCGAGCTGCTTCCAACTACTACTTACTATTCCAGAGGAAGGCAACCTCAGCACTCCAGCTCTGGGAATCGTGCCTCTAGCTGTCAGTCGTGCAGTGCCTCATGGGACTTCATAGTATAACAGCTGGGTTGCTGAGGTTGCCTACCCCTGCACTATACCATGACCTGGATAATTGGAGCCATTAGACACTTTAAAATACATCTCGGCAAAAACAAAAAACACTCTATCCGAACTTCACCCAGAGCCCTTCGTTGCCTGGATGATCCTCTGATCCATGGCTTAGAGTCGCTGACCTGCATCAAGTATGTAGCTCAGGAGATGTGCTTTCTTTGGGTCAATGACTCAGAGGGTATAGGGGCAATATACTAGAAGGAGGTCTTCAGTGGCAGACTCTATAAATCTCTCATCTATATGGATTTTTATTTTTCCTTCTAACTTTTTTTTATTTGGTTGAGGCTATTTCTTCATATCAATAAATGGGGGTATGTTAAGGGCACTCAAACTATGTGGACCCAGTGTTGAATGGGGGAATTGGGTGGTGCCGATGGTAGGTGTGCAGGTTGAGGTATCCTGCGTAGTACTAGAAAACAAAAAGAAACAAAAGAGCACCACAACCTAGCGCTCATAGCAATGCTTTTGTGAATGTTTTTTTTTTCTTATTGTACTCCTTCCAAGCCTAAAACACTCTTCCTTTCACAGAGTGATAATGATTTTGAAAAACTGGATAAACCTTCATCCCCAAAACGTGTAGATTTTGCTCCAGTGTCGCCAGCCCCTTCACCCACAAGAGGAATAGGAAAGGTATGCAGTAACACATTTTGTCCGGATGACTTCAGGGTTCCAATGCCATATCAGACAGTAGTAAGATAGTTGGAAAGTTCTTATTGGTCACTGTTTGAATTTGAGTGGTATAGTTCTTCCAAGGTCCCCCTATACCCCCCTGGACATATAGCTGCAGGCGTTGATGTTGAGCTTTCCTGCGCCATGCTCTGGACAAATTCCAAACACTACAATTGCTGAAAAGGCATTAGAATTTGCATTCACTTTTGAAGAGAACACCCTGCAGTAAGCATGTTTAATTAGCATTATGTGTTTTTTTTCCTATAGGACACATGTACTTTACACATGCAATATAGACAAAAGGAGTTATCAGGGCTGCCAGCATTGAAGAACAGGCTGAGTGGTAGTATAAAACTCCTACATGACTGAAAGTGTGACCATCTTTATTGCTGGTTAAGATGTGTTTGTTCAATAAAATACCAAACTGGTTCTAATACTTTAGAAGCTGCAACAACATTAATGGGCTTCTGATTTAAAAAAAAAAATCTCCTAGTTAAACGTAGGCGTTAAATACAAGTACTTGTAAAGATCAAAGGACATCATTGTTGCTTTGTCATTCACAGCAATGTTTCTCACCTTCATTACAAATGTGTCTGAGCAGTAACGGCTTGCCTCCAAGCCCTATACCCAGTCCCACAAGACGCTTCACCACGTAAGTATTCTATAATTAAGTCTATGCATTGTTTCTTTTATATTTGTACTTTGCTGTGAAGGTGATGAAAAGGAAAGATGAATTTGTTGCCCAAAGGGCAGAATACAATCTGATAACTCCTAGATTACTTTAAGGGTAACCCGGATAACCCCTTTTACAGACAACACCTGTTACTATATTCAGGACTTTTGTATTGTTCAGTCAAACAACAAATAAACACAAAGTTAGCATAGGTTTGTGTCAACTCTATGATCTGCCCAAGGGATTTGTGTGTCTTTTCGGCCTATCTTGTGGTTCGGGCACTACCAAGTCCTTTCTGTAGAATACACTGCATTTAGGCATACAGCCTGTTCCAGGATCATTCCCAGCTATACAGCCCTGTCCATGACCCCCAGTCCAGACCCATGATTGCTGTCAGCTCTGCCCCCATGTGTAACTTCTCCTCCTTGTAAGCAAATCGTGGCTAAGCATGTCTGACTTGGGGGAAAATAAGATCCTACCAGACAATAGTTGGTTTCATGTATGCTTTGCTGTCATGTGAGAGGGCACAGGCACAAGTTGTTTGAAAGCCTCAGGTTGCAGATGGCAAGTTAGCTGCTTTTGACATTCCTTGACATAAGGTTAGCGTGCATTGAAGTAGATAGTATTATTGATACAGTAACTACTAGGTAGTAAAGTGCTATACTGTGAGGCTGAATAGTGGACATACCTATTTTGCACATAATTCATAACTGGGATATTACAAGAGATTCCAGGAGTGCTGCCAGGTGTCTGCATGGAACAGACACCCCCCCCGGAAGAAATAAAATATGACGACAATTTGTGTATAGTGGGTCCCACTCAGACTTCCACTGTTAGCATAAGGTACATGGCATGCATTAATACGGAAACAAAGTTTGTATAGTTCATACACTTGAATGCTATTAAGTTATTGAAATCTGGGCACGTAGCCTCCAGCCATCAATCTATGCATAATAGCTGAGATGTAATTACTACGCCATTAAAGGGAGTCCTACTAGTTTCAACTGTATAGGACATTGTGCTTAGTGCAGATTTATCTATTTTAGCCTTGAGTTTCTTAGCCCTAATTCTGAATGGTGGTTGCATGTATAGCTTCCCTGGTTTGTTTCAAATTAACAATATTGTCTACTGCTTTCTTTGGTGCTGGTGTGAGTTTTTTCATAGTGGTGTGTTTTGTACAAAGTTTATCTAAATCCAAAAGTATTACCTTTTTTTTGTATCGGGTCAAATTATTTTTTTTTTCTCTTTAGCAGGAGGAGTCAGAGCCCCATCAACTGCATTCGTCCGAGTGCACTTGGTCCCATCAAGAGAAAAGGTATGTTGTAATATGGCCTTAATAATAATAATAATGTTGTTGGCTTGTGTCAGAGTCTTACAGTATGCATGCCTATATGAATGCATGGCAGAGATTGGTATGGTGCACCATTCGGTGGAGTGTCAGTATATCTAGGTCGTGCAAAAGAAAACCAATATGGAGTCATCAGGGCTGCCAGTTTTTAAGTACAGACTGAGCGGTAGTATATGACTCCTACATTGTAAATGTTTCTGTTATTTTGCACAGAGAAATTGCATGTACAAGTCCAAAACCAAAATCTCACCTAGATATATTTATGGTTTTAGTTGAAATGGAAATAGAAACCCAACCAAAGAGGCTGTTTCAAGGAACTACCAACATGCTGTCCCCGGACATGACTCATCTTTCTGATTACAGTTGGTAAGATTATATTCTGGGTATCTAGAATTAAAGGGGGTCATAAACTCGGCAACAGTACCAGATATCAGTAAAAGGCTGCCCTGTGGGGTGTACCGTGGAAATTAAAGGTCTGATGTTAGACTAGAGTGTGTCAGGACAAAAAAAAAAAAAACAGGTACAGGAGATCGACATGCGGGGGTTTTTTGCACTGCAAGTACAGAAAAAAAAATGTTGATCTGTCATAAATGCACTCGGCTCCCAAGTTCTGTTGTGCTGTTACAGCACACAGCATTTTTGTGGCCTTGGTGTCAGCCCTTCGCTAAATGTTTTTTAGTAAACCAGTCAGGCACACCAGCTCTTCCATCTCCAGAACTTAAAGATGAATCATTCTGTAGTCCAAGATAAGAACTAGGTGGGCTAATTATTTTCCTTGAGCTAATACTAGAAGTGTGAACAGGACTGCTCTGAATTTGTGTCATGTTTTTTTTTTTCCGGCACTTATCGAACAGATAAAACAAAAGGCTTCCAATGGTATATTTATCAGAAGTTCATTGTTAGGTTTTACATACACTTTAAGGTCCCGTTCCCACTGCGCGATATGCAAATCGCGCGTTTGTCGCGCGATTTGCATATTGCACGACATCGCGAGATTTGCCGCGCGATGTCGCGTTCAAGCTTGCATTGAGCAAGCTTGAATCGCGGCTAAATCCGCTCCAAAAAGGGTCCTGCTGTAGCGACACACGACCCGCGACAGCAGGACCCTTTGCCCCATTGGATTGCATTGGAGCGCGATATCGCGCGGTAATTTGCCGCGATATCGCGGGAATTACCGCGCGATAAATCGCTCAATGTGAACAGGGTCTAAGAGTAGTGAGAGAAACGGACTCTTGACTTTGTTTTTTGTTTTTGAGCTAGTAACCTGTCATATGCATGCAACTAGGGAAGATAGAGCTGCTGATCCCAGAAACTCACTGACTTGTATTTTTAACATATAGTCTTTTTTTGATAAAATGACAGGAAAGAGAAACGATACATTCCTCTGGCCATGTTGATAAATAGACTTGGCACACAGTAGATTCATATAGCCATCAATGATGGCCACACAAGTTGCATAATTACACATTAGTCCTTGACATATACTACCAAGAGTTGCACATTTCATCATATGCATTCCAATTCACCTTACTTCTGTCCTGTATTTTATCAACAAATCAACATAGAAAGCAACCCATCCAAATTGTGTTCCCATCCCATTACAAGTTAGTTGCGTGATATGTACATGAGAAGTACTTTAAGCCCAGCTATGTGTCCAGCTCTTTGTATGGCTCAGTAGTAGTGCTTAGTTTTCATTAAAAAAAGCATTGTTGATCCCTGAAACTTTATGTCCACTATTTATGCTACAGTAACTCATTCACTTTAGTGACCCAGTCCTTTAGTGAGGGTACTCTCTTGGTTTTTCACCTGAAAGGTATAAGGTTCTTGCCTGCATTTTAGTAGGTATGGTACCAAGGACTTTTTATACAACTTGAGGTCGCATGGATTAGGATTATCAATGGGTCATTCCAGACCTGGAGCGGTAGGTACTAGTTTATGACCGTTTGTCCTCTAGACCAAAACGATCATTCCTACCTTGGGTGTAGAAATGGTGCCTGCAGGCCACAATCTTTCCAGCAACTAATCAATGAGTTGGATAACTTTTTAATAATCCGTAGGAATAATACCAAGGTCTCCCTCCCATTCCCTTAGAAAATAAGGATCTTTCTGTGATTCTAAACTCAAGTACAATGTATAAGGTTGAGTCTCTCAATGGGCATAGTTTTTTTTTTTGTTTTTTTTTTATGTGTTTACTACATCCATTGCTTGTCGTGCAAAGTATCCATTTTAAATGATCCCTTTTCTTCCCTTAGTTGGTCCAGGGGTGCAGTTTACGGTTTGCAATAAATTTACTGTGTTGGACATCCCACCTGAACCCCACCTTCAAAAAAAACTTCACATCCTTTCCAGGGCCAAACCATAGGAACCCCCTTAGTGGCGCTATTGTAGTTGGGTTGGAGCCAAGGACTATTTTTGTTAGGCCTGTCCCAAGCCTTTAATGCTGACAATGTAAGTGGGAACGCAGGCATTTCCCATTACAGTGGTTCCTCGGTTCACAAACTTAATTCGTTCCACGATTCTGGTCGCAAAGCGAATCAAATTTCCCCATAAGGTTCAATGTAAATACGGTTAATCCGTTCTGACCCCTACGAACGTGGTCGCGAACCGATTTTAGTCGCGGACAGAATCACATTTTCCCATAAGGTTCAATGTAAATTAGGTTAATCTGTTCTGAACCAAATGTAATTTTATTTTAACCACAAAAAGACCCACTGCATACACATGATTGAAAAACTATAGTTTTCATTTCATGCTTTTGGTAATGCTGAAAAAGGATTGCTAAATGCCACATATCCGTTGTGGTGCAGCATTTGCATCATGTATATCTGTATTGGAGATCAGCTCCACTTGTGCATTTCTGTTGGTAAGTGCAAGAACTTTACTGAGCAATTCCAGAGCGTGCAATAATGGGATGGTGAGCAAATCCTGGCACTATATCTATTAGGATAGATGGCAGGTTTATTGGGGTTTCCCCAGTTCACTAATTCTTCTCCATTTTCAGCCTTTCATCAGACCTGGACAGCAGCAGCAGCATTGGCTTCTCTGACTCTACGACTAAAGACGGATGTGTGGCTGACTCACCCGTGACTTGTTCCAACTCCAGCTCTTCATTCATATCAATAGATGATCTTTCTCCAAAGTGAAGGTCCCAGCGCAGGCTGTTTATTTTAAAGACTGCATGGTGGAGTCGAGGAGCAAAGTGATCTCTACTCTCCAAGCCCAATCTCTGTCTGTGTATTTTTTTTTTTTGATTCTTTATAATTATTATTATGTATATAACATGCCCTTTCCAGTGTGGACTGTTACAGAAAATAAAGTGGGGCTGTATATTTTATGTACAGAATAGTATGTACAGTATGTGTACATATTTCCTGTATCTTCCAGGTGTTTGTGAATTGTTTTTTCTCTTTAATATTTAGTGTTTATTTATTTAAAACGAATGGATGTAAGGTCTGTAACCACGGGCTAAGAATGTACTTTAACTTAGCTTGGTGACAGATATCGGCCAATGTTGACTGTTGGAGTAATATTGCCAACCAGTAATTTGTCATTGGTGGCTTTTTTAATTTGTTTTTTTTTTTTCAGTTTTTTTTTTTATGTGTCAACTTTATAACATTTTACATCCACTTGAAATTGACAAAATTAATTGGTGCTGTCAGGCTACTGTCTATGTCCTCCAATGTTTCTGCATGTTCATTTGGTTTTTCTGCCCACTCCTGTTTATTTAATGATAAATTTCAGTGCGAGGAAGGTGCAGTCTTTTATCAACATATACAGTATGTGGTTTTCTTTTGACTGTACAACTTTCCCTCTCTGAGAATTAGGGGACAAGTGGCCATTCCCATAACATTTTGCAGGGCATTCCAGCCAACGTTCTGTCTCAAACTATCAAACAGATCAGGACAACCTACTACTAAAAATAGTTTTAATAGAAGCTGTTTAGGTCCTTTGGTCTAGTTGGCTATTTTTGCAATAGAATGCTGCCTGTAATTGCCTGAAAATAGCAGTGTTGGTTTATGCTGTGCATATGGTAAGCTGCTCTACTGCTTTCAACAACAGTAATCTTTCTTAAGGTGACCACATGATGGAAATTGAATAAAAGTGCCTTTCAGGTGGCACAGCAGTTTAGATCTATTAACACTACAATTTCAGTCATGTGGTTACTGAAAACTAAGAAAACAAATTGAACTAAGAAAACAAATGGGTCACCAATTGCCATGTGTTGAAAGCTTGATGAACAGAAAACACCATTGTCTAACTTAAAGTGACCCTGTCACCACAGCGTCACTACTAAACACAAGGCAGCCTGTAAGAGTGAATTTGCTTACCCGTCCGGCTGCCCGTGTGCTTAAAAAGCTGCGGCTTCTCTATTCTCCAGCACCACTTGCGGGTATGCAGAATACCTGCTACGCTATTGCAAATTGTAGTTCATCCCACTGGCTCACACCTCACTACAGGAAGTATGAGCCAGAAGGAGGAACCCACTGTGTGCTGTGGGGTAACGGGTATTATACCGCCCGAGAGGTCGAATACCTTCAATGGCTGGAGAGCAGCAAAATTATGCTTTTCAACACACAGGCCACTGGAAAGGTAAGCATTGTTCACTCTTTCACAGGCTGCCTTGTGTGTAGAGGTGGCAGGTTCACTTTAAGTCTAGATGGTATACAGATTTGGAGACTGTGGCAACCAAATAATTTCCCTCGTATTTGACATTTTTGAATTTTCCCTATCAAAAGTTTCTCTTCCAGAACGGGAAAGTTGTGAAAAATGACTGTGTTCATACAAATGTGTGACATTTTAAGAAATAAAACCAAAGCATATTTAATTTTAATTTAATCTTAGTTTCATGGTGGATCAAGTTTAAGTAGACATCCCAAAAATGGCTTGGTTGGGTATAAGGTGGTAGGTGATATGTGTAAAGTTATGCATGCCTGGCAGACGTGAAGTTGTGCTGCCAATGTCTTCCCCATGAGTTTCTACACCACTAGTACATGGATGTGGCTGTGGATTTTCCATTACAATAGAGGAGACACAGAATCCTAACAAGCTGCAATGTTAACTGGCTAAGATTGTCATCGGTACTTTGCAGTGCTGGATCTTTCCACTAAAGCTGCAAACGTAGGCACAACCATACACACGGTTTGTGCTTGTCACTCTCCCAACACAATGAAGTCTTCATTCTGGCTTTAAGTATTAATCTAAACAAAGATTTAAACATCCCCTTTTAATTATTCTGTTCATGGAGAGATAATACCACGCTTTTTAAATACAGCTAGAAGAAATACTTGAAGCTGGGTTTTATATTGGCTTTCTGTAATCCCTGTGCACAGCAGCACTCACACTTGGGGAGGGTCATTTAGTACGGGCCCGACCAGGGTTCTATGACTTTTCACAATTCTGTCTAACACTGTGAACATACCTACAGGGGGAGAGCGCACAAGCGTGACTTCAGTGTACTGCTGCCTACTTCATTGTCCAACCAGCAGGCTGGGAAAGGAGAATGAAGTAAAGCAGGCATCAATTCAGTCATTTTTCTCTTGGAGTCACCTGTCAGGAGAGCAAGTACCACTACTGTGCTTGGGAAGTGGTGGGAGGAGTGTTTGCAGCTCTAAGGTAGGGCATGTACATGGGCCATATTTAAATCTTGAAATGTACTCCGATTTCTACCCTCGCTTAAGAAATGTTGCTGCTTTTTTGGGTAGCTAGTCTTGAATAGGTTGACAAAGTTTGGCTGACCTCTCACTCCTTCCAGAAACTTAGAGACAGATATATTTTGACTATGTGTGTTTCTGGAGGCAGAGTAACACTGTGGAGAAACTACGGGTCCTGGTGTGCTTGTCTAGGGCTTGTAGTTCTTTAGCGATTGCTTAAAAAAAAAAAAATCTGTCGCCCTTTATGTATGTAACCTAGTGTGCATTGAATCGTATGCATTCTGCAACCAAACGTTCCAATATTGCTTCAAACTATTGAAAGACCACTAAAGTTGCAGTGCAAGTGCCAAATATGTATAGGAAAACAAAGCACTTTTAATAATGAAAAATACATATTGGCTTTTAGAACACATTCTGGCTGCATGGTGACTTTCTCGTATACTTCTATCCCAACCCTTGCAAAAGTTCTGCCAAATTGCTTAATGTGTACAGTTATGTTTGACTTTAACATGCAGGGTACATGGGTTTTACCAGAAAAAAGTTACCAACAGAGAATCCTTTTTAGCAATAATAATGTTTGTGGATTTGGGCCAAACTGCACAGCCAGAATTTAAAGCAAACCTGTCACAAGATAAAAAGCATCAATGTGTGTTGAGTGTCTGAGAACAGGACAGCTTGCGTGCCTGTTTGTGAGTTTTTTTTGTTCAGCAGTTGTGTCCTTTGGCTGCAGGTGCATGTTATATGTAAATTTCAATTTGCAGATCAAGTTGAGTGTTTTGGTAGACCACTGGATCTCCTATGCGTAGCTATTGTTTTTCTGCTGCCCAGCACAGCATAAAGAAGTTTGCACGTTTTTCATTGTAGGCAGCATAGGTTGTCTGTCTCAGTGAATGACTCTACTTGTGTGTGTATAGTACACATCTGCGTTCTAGGTCCCCTGGGATGCTCCAGAGCAATCTTGGACAGAGACAGACATGTGTAGGCACACTATGTTTACTGCTATCAGATATTTAAAATGTATGTCAAGTCCCGACCCAAATTTACCCTCCCTCTTCTTTAGAGAATGTGCCAGCATTTATTTTTCTTGTGGCTAAAAACAGCTTTTTTTTTTCTTTACCCCTATGGACCTTGTCAACAGGCTTGTAAAATAGATGCAGGGCAGCTGCTGGGAGCTCAGTTCAAACTAATGTGGAATGTGAGATCGCAGTCACAAAGTCGGATAAAAGTGACATTTCAGGACCGATCAGCTGTTGCAGGGTAAATGGGTTCTCCTGCACATACAATCTGCGATGCCGATCTGCCCTGGAACAGCTGAGAAAGCGTTGGAATTCTTCACCTTTTGCCGGTCACATATTCCACCGCCAAAAAACTGGGCAGGATCACGTTAAAATGTGTGAGCACATGATCAGTCACACATTCCACCGCCAAAAAACTGGGTGGGATTAGGTTAAAATGTGTGACTACGAATGTGAATGTATTGCAGAGATGTACTGAATGGGTTTGGTTTTTTTATTTATTTTATTTGGCCAAGGCATACATTTTAAAGTTTTGATGCTTTTTATTTCTTCACAGGTGTACTGTTAATCCCACAACTGTATATTACATTTTGGATAACAGGCGCCCTTATGAGTAATACCGGAAAAACTGTAAAATATGACATTTTGTGTAAATGTTTAGTTTCAATTTCAGATCCCTATTTTTTTCCTGTCTATAAATGTATATTTAAGCTTGCAGCTTCCGCCTGTGTCATATTGCTGTTTTTATTTTGACACTATCATCAACATGGCTCATTACTTTATGTTAAAATAGAGCTTTAAGTAGGCTAGCCATCTATTTTGTATAGATAAGATTTTCACAAATGCCTATATTTGTAATGTTTTATTCTTGGAATAAATGTATATGTATGCATGTCTTGCATGTGTGTTGTCCTCTGTTGGCTGTCTTCACAAAGCTCAAATATGTAGAATTTTAAACAAGCTTCACCTTTTGCGACCATGTTCCATGTTACACCTATATTTAGGGCCGGTTCACACCTAGACGGCATTGTTTTTGCATATTTGTACACGCGGATTCACACTTTTATGCACGTTTTGACTGGCACCTTAAGTGGGCCATTGAAAATCATGGGATTTCTTGTGTTGGGCGTTTAAAAGAGCTTTTCCTACTGCTCAAAAACGCCTAGGTGTAAACCAGACTTTAAGCTTGCCATATACCTGTAGATTATCTGCAGATTTTCTGTGGTCAGATGGAAAAAGTGCAACAGATTCCTCCATCTACGCTAAGCTGTGTGGATGTAGGAATATCCCACTGGGCCAAGCTTCAGTATCTTGCTAGTCGGCCCCTCTGGCTCTCAAAATATCGGAACAATGTCTGCATCCAATAAGATTGTTCAGGTATTTTGAGAGCCAGTGGGGCTGACTAGCAAGATACTAAAGCTTGGCCCAGTGGGAGATTACTCCATCCACACAGCTTAGCGTAGGTGGAGGAATCTGTTGCACCTTTTCCATCTGACCATAGAAAATCTGCAGATAATCTATAGGTGAATGGTGGAAAGATTAATAGGGTTATTCACAAACGGGTGAAGAGTTTGGAGAAGGCAGGAGAAGTGAACAATCTAGGACAACATAACTGAACTAGAAAGGAGCTGAATTGGAGAATTTTTCCAAATCGGCTATCTTGTCCTAGATTGTTCCCTTCTGCCGTCTCCAAACCCTTCACCCTTTTGTGAATAACCCTGTAAAAGTCTCATCTGCCACCACTTCAGAGGGACTCTTGATTTCTCAATGGAGTACAAGTGCGATGGCATCACTGCACATGTAGTCCATTGATTGCTTCCTTCAGTCCTGTAACCAAAAGTCCATAACTCGTTACAGACAGGGGCTAGGAGGAACAGTCTGCAGGTGCCTGGGCGTTGCACCCGCAGTTGCAATGCTTTGCAGGTTCAAATGCAAAAAAAATTATTAAATGCACACTTTCTTCTGGAGTGTGCATTTATTATTTTTGAACAGGTGAGATATGGCTTTAATGCAAGTGTAGTGCATTATGTACCGAGGTGATGTGCTCATTATTTGGTTTCCTTTTCAAATTTCTCTGTTAAAGGAGAACTATGGGGTCAGTGTTTTTCCCCATAGTTCTCCTTAGGGTAACGGGAGGACACAAACTAGCGTCCTCCCGTTACCCTAAACTCAGTATACCGCGACCTACAGCTCGCGGTATACTGAGACGCCACAGCCGGAGCGGCTCCCGATTCAGATGACGGGATCCGCCCAGCTGCGTGAGTGACAGCTGGCTCTGCCTATC